>NC_133617.1:407205752-407403252 GCF_048593235.1 Sminthopsis crassicaudata
CTTTGGAATACATGTAAGCATAGATCAAATTCTAGAGTTAAAGTCTGTCTAATTCAGCTCCTACTAGAAATTACCCTAAAACACCACTGATACATGATCAACCAGTTTCTACAATTTGGTGATAAGCAATTAGGCTCAAATAAGGTAGCATTTCCCTCCCACTAAATAGTTTGTGTGTTTTTTGCAAAACAACCCAAAGATTTGACTAGCTTAGCACATGTGGTTGCTAGGAGCACAATGGCTAGAACACCAGGCTTAGTGTCAGGAAGACATGAATTCAAAACTCCAGTCTCAAAAAAAAAATGCTGAGTGACACTGGGTAAGACCCTGACAAGATCTGCCTCAGTTTTCCCATCTCTAAAATAAGTTTTTGTGAAGCCAAAACGAAATAATATATACATATATATATATAAAGCAGATTACAAACCTTAAAGAGATATATGTTATTATTATATGAAATTATTTACAGCATTTTCCCTACACCAGATTTTGTGTTTCATCACACTACTATCCTTTTGCCTGAAATCCCTAACTGCCTTCTTCCCCGATTCTGTCACAAAGATAAATGATTATCCCTCTTTGGTTTAGTTAAGGGCACAGTCTTCCCATCCAGCACTTCTACGGAGATCTGGAGCCAGCAAAATATTTAATAGCAGGTTTACCAGGGCCATTAGTTCTAAAACATTTAAAGGGGCATTACAGTATTAGCTACTTTTTCCTGAGAGAGGACTTATACAGCAGTTTACTAAATGTATATGTAAAAGTCCATCCTATGACTTCCTTTTTTAAGTCTTCCTTGGTATTAATCAATAGTAATGTCATTTGCTTTTATTAATTATTTCTAAAAAGAATTCAGCAATACAATTCCAAGCTGTACAATTTTTTTTCCTGAAGCAATTGGGGTTAAGTGACTTGTCCAGGGTCACACAGCTAGGAAGTGTTAGGTGTGTGAAGCCAGATTTTAACTCAGGTCTTTTTTTTTTTTTTAATTCATTTTTCCAAATTATCCCCTCCCTCCCTCCCTCCACTCCCTCCCCCCGATGGCAGGTAATCCCATACATTTTACATGTGTTACAATATAACCTAGATACAATATATGTGTGTAAATACCATTTTCTTGTTGCACATTAAATATTAGCTTCCGAAGGTATAAGTAACCTGGGTAGAAAGACAATAGTGCTAACAATTTACATTCACTTCCCAGTGTTCCTTCTCTGGATGTAGTTATTTCTGTCCATCATTGATCAACTGGAAGTGAGTTGGATCTTCTTTATGTTGAAGATTTCCACTTCCATCAGAATACATCCTCATACAGTATTGTTGTTGAAGTGTATAGTGATCTTCTGGTTCTGCTCATTTCATTCAGCAACAGTTGATTTAAGTCTCTCCAAGCCTCTCTGTATTCCTCCTGCTGGTCATTTCTTACAGAGCAATAATATTCCATAACCTTCATATACCACAATTTACCCAATCATTCTCCAATTGATGGACATCCATTCAACTTCCAGTTTCTAGCTACAACAAAAAGAGCTGCCACAAACATTTTGGCACATACAGGTCCCTTTCCACTCTTTAGTATTTCCTTGGGATATAATCCCAGTAGTAGCGCTGCTGGGTCAAAGGGTATGCACAGTTTGATAACTTTTGGGGCATAATTCCAGATTGCTCTCCAGAATGGTTGGATTCTTTCACAACTCCACCAACAATGTATCAGTGTCCCAGTTTTCCCACATCCCCTCCAACATTCATCATTATTTGTACCTGTCATCTTAGCCAATCTGACAGGTGTGTAGTGGTGTCTCAGTAGTGGTATCTCAGTTAACTCAGGTCTTTTTGACTTCGGGGCTGTTGCTCTATACACTACACCAACTAGTTGCCCCAAGCTGTACAATTTTTAAGAGGAATTACAAGGTGAGAAATAAGGAAGCAGAAATGACTTCCTTTTATATCCTGCATGCAAGTCAAAGTAGAGATACCAATTTCAATCCCTAGATGAACAAGTAGGCAATCTGGAAAGCACTAGAAACTAGGAAGCACTAGAGAGTAGAGTATTTATGGTGCTAGGCTGATGACCCAACTGCCTGAAGCCATCATAGGTAGAAGATAATCATGAAGTTAGTATCTCATGTTCATATGACCCTTTATAGCTTACAAAAAACACATTCTTGACACCAACTCTTTTGTTGTTCAGTTATTCTTCAATCATATCTGACTCTGTGGGAGTTCAAATCTGGCCTCAGTTACTTGTTAGTTGTGTGATCTTGGGCAAATCATTTAACCCCATTTGCCCAGTTTCCTCATCTGTAAAATGAGCTGGAGATGGAAATGGAAAGTATTCCAGTATCTTTCCCAAGAAAACCCCAAACAGGGTCAACAAAGAGTTGGACACAACTGAAAAACAACTTAATAATAACTTCTTATATGCCATGGATTCTGATGAGGAGCTATCAAAATATTCTTTATGATATTTATTCCTAATATAATTGGTTTCCTTTATAATCCTTTATACATTTTTTTATTTTATTCATTTAAACTCTTCATTCTGAGAAGGTATCCATAGACTTTACCAGATTGCCAAAGAAGATGATGATACAAAATAACTGCATTGATTTCATTTAATAGAATGTAAGCTCCTTGAGGGCAAGGATGGTCTTACTTGCTAATCTTCACGTGTCTAGAATTTAGCGCAGTGCCTAGAACACAGTGCTTAACAAATGATTTTTCATTTATTCATTTACAACAAAAGGACAAACAATTATATATTCATACTGTTTACATCTGAACAATATCACAGAAGCGCTGTTATTATTAAAAACTAATCAAACATATAAACATGGACACCCCATACACACACACACACACATATTGCAGAGTATGTGTGTCCTCATACCATTCCCAAAAATGTCCTGGATGGTATGAAAACAGCCCGAAGAGCTATCTCAGCTCCCCAACTGTTGTGCAGTAGCTCCATTTAATATTCTTGTCTAGCAAAACAACAAAGATCCCTCATGCCTATTTTTAAATGCACATTTTTAATATTCAATATAATGTTACTCTTTAACAAACTCTTTACTCCCTGCTTCTTTTATGAAGCTTCCTGTGGTCTTTAAAGGGATTGTTAACCAAAGAATGGATCACACTCTTTCTGCATGAGCAGATTGAGAAACACTCCATTAAGCCTTTCAGTATTTAATAGAAAGTGTAATCTCTCACCTCTGAGGAGATGAGCCAGTTGTTCAGTGACTAACTCAGGCGCCTCCTGAAGAATCTCTTTTGCCACAAGGGAGGAAGAAGGCTCCCAGAACTCAAAACCAGTATCACATTGTTCAACTGGATTAATGATTTTGACAACAGCAGATTCTAAAGTTTTATCCTCACTGCAACACAAATGAAAAAGAAGAAAAGAAGAGATGAGTATAGATATTTGCTTTACACACACACATGCACAATGTAACTTTATGTTATACAAGCAGTTATTTACAGATAATTTTCTATCATTATTCAGAACAAAATATTTACCTACTCATCCTATAAAGAAGAAGGAGGCTATATTTCAAATACTTCACTGCCTCAAAAGTTTTAGGAGGATGTTCATATTAGCAATCTGACCTCTAAATGCAGAATAACCAACTGTGCAAGTAGTTACTTCTGAGCAGCCTATGAGCTCATTTTCTGTAAATGACTGACTCATATATACAAAATTCTCTGGCTTGTCCAACTTGTTGTCATCAAAATATTTAACAGAAGTGGCATTAGATTAAAAAAAAAGCAGAATTAGTTTGCTTCCTCCATTGTTCTTTATAACTGAATTTAATTTGACTTAAGGAAAGAAGTCTTTTTAAAAGACTTAAAAAAAAAGAAGAGACTATATCATGAAAATAAAGAATTTGTCCTTTATGTTAATATCTTTAAGTAGGATTTAAGTAGTCTTATATCTAATAACATATAAAATAACAATATATTATAATAAATAATACACAAAATTATAATACATATTATAATAAATTATGTAGATGACAAATACAATCTTATACACATATAAGGTCATAGAATCAGATAGGGAGGTGAAAGGGACTTGGGGGGTCATCTAATGTAATCTGTTCCTTTTACAGATGAAGAAACTGAGGCTGATACAGATAGTATGACTTGCTCAATGTCACAGAAGTTAGCAAAATTCTTAGCCTATCCCTAATTAAAAAATAAAAACAAAATTTATTTCAATTCAACAAGCAGCTAGTGGAAACAAATAGGTAGAATTCCTAGAGGTCAGGCATTGTTTTTGCCCCTCTCTTTTGCAGAGTACATAGCACATAGTAGGTGCCCCATAAATAAATGCCTGATGACTGATTGAATCCAATAAGTAATTACTGACAACTTAGTTTAAAAAAAAACTTTTGTGTGAAGAAGCACAATTTGACATAGATTTTTTTCTCTAAAAAAGACAAATTGAAACAGGTGATTTCAACTAATGAATACAGTGGTTTGTTGAGAGGGGATTTGTTTTCTGTTGGGTTGGGTTTTTTTTTTTTTTGCTTGTTTTTGTTTTTGTTTTTGTTTTTGTTTTTGCTTTTTTCTGTTTTCTGTTTTATTTTGTTTTGTTTTTCTATTTCTTTGTTTGTTGTTGTTGTTCAAGACTAGGAAAAATGAGAACCATGCCTTAGCCTGTTACTATATCCCTTCCAGTACAATAATATTATGATTTTAGAAGAGGTTTTTTTTTTTGGCCCAGAAAGCCTGCTACTAGAGAATTTGGGTGAAAATCACATCACATTTTACAAAAATCACAAGTAAACTGAAAGATGCTGTTCTCCTAAAACTTCTCTATTTCAAATGTAAGTAATAATAGTGATAGCAAGAATATATATAGTGCTTGAAGATTCACAAAGCATTTTATATGTTATTTTATTTCATCCTCCTAACAACGTTATGAGGGAGGTATTCTTATTATCCAACTTTATAGATGAGGAAACTGAGGCTGAATTTAAGTTGCTTGATGTAGGAAGTGTCTAAAATAGAATAGAATCCAAATCATTCCAACTTCAATACCCATACTCTATTCACTGTACCACCTAGATGCCCCTATTTGGTGGTATTCTTACCAACTCTAAACTTTCTTAATTTGTGATAGATTTACAACTGGAAGGGATCTTAGAGGTCATTCTAATTTAATCTCTTCATTTTATAGATGATAAAACTTGAAACCATGAAATGTTAAGTGATTTTTCTAAGGTCACAAAGGTCAAAATTTGAATTCATGTTCTCTGATTCCAACTCTAGTAGTTCTCTTTTCACTATATTATGCTGTTTGACTTTTTATACTGCAAAATTTTACCTTAAGCGTGGACATATTTCAATGATCAATTGAGCTATTTGTGTGTTCATTCACAAAATACAACGAAACTATTAATGAAAAAATAGTTCCTTGGATTCACTTTTATTTTATTAACTCAGGCCAATATTTACCAGCAATCAACAAAATTTGCCATAGACATAGACATTTTATAACAATTTATAACAACTATCTTCACTACAGCCTGTTAGCACATCAAAATGGTGCTTAGTGAGCTAATAATGTGTTTTTTCTCTCTTTTACTCCTATAGTTAATTGAAATTTTTTCCATATCCTCTTAATATGCTAATAGCCCCTAATGAGGGTCATTAAGCAAACTAACTACAAGGTTGAGGACCAGAATTATGACAGAAGCTTTAGTATGTCAGTTGGCTAATACTAATAGCTTTTAGTTTGACATATAAAATCAAGTAATCAATAAGCATATTGTATTCTAGGTACTCTGATTAGTGCTGAAAGCATAAAGTCAAAAATGAAACTGTCCCTACTCTCAAATATTGCATTAGAGAAGGCAACATGTATGCATATAAATAATTTTATACACAGCATATGTAAAACAAATACATAGCAAATTTTAGAGCCTCTAGCATCTAGGGAATCAAAAAAAGTAGGAGGTAGCCTTTGAACTATATTTTAAATGATTCTAATAAAAGATGAGAAAAGAAAGCATTTATTATATAATTTAGGTCTGCAAAGCTCTTTGAACAATAATGCTTGGATAAAACATGTAGAATCATAGAACAGTAGATAGTATGGTGTAGGTGATAGGGAACTGGACTTGGAATCAGGAAGACCTGAATTGAAATTCTAACTCATGATAAATGATCAAACCATAGGATCTATACTCATGTTATGCTACAGTTTCCTTTTATTGTTCTGCCTCAGTTTCCTTAATTTGTTCTGCCTCAGTTCCTTGAATTGTTTGGCCTCAATCCCCCTGGCCGCAACCTCCCTTTTCTGCTCATTAGAACTGAGATAATTAGGGCTGTGGAGATCTGACATTCCAAAAGATAAGACTCAAGATGTCCTATCTTAGATACCTAATTGGTATCCTCTATATCTCTAAGTTCCAGACTTCCCAGCTCTAGTTGGACACCTCCTAAGTCCTCCCAATTTGTAAGAATTTATGGTTCTATCCCCCAGCCTGTCAGAACCAGATTGATGGTCTATTTCTTGAAAATTCCCTTTCACCAGAGTTTGAACTTCACCACCCCCACAACCCACCTCTGCCCTTGTTTACCCGAGCTTAGAGCCACGTGTGTGTATATATATTTAATGAGAACCTCACATTCACTGCTGGATTCTTTGAGAAGAAAGTCTGATTCAGCCCTCAGACCAAAAATGGATCCTTTTGGTCCCAGAAAATCTCTCCCTCTCAGAAATCCAAATAAAACATTAAAAACTCTCTAATTTCTATGTTGCCTCAGTTTCTCCAACATTATACCCAAAGAGCTATAAATGCATGCACATCCTTTGACCTAACAAAACCACTACTAAACATGAATACCAAAAGAGATTTAAAAAAAGGGAGGGGGGGGAACCTATATGTACAAAAATATTTGTATCAGCTTTTTTTTTTCAGAGCAAAAAATTGAAAATTGAGGGAATGGCCATCAATTGGAGAATGGTTGAATAAATTATGACATAATTATCATAGAATATGATTATTCTGTGGGAAATGATGAACAGAATGCTCTTAGAAAAAAAATCTGGAAAACCTCCAAGAACTCAAGCAAAGTGAAATGTACTATATACAAAGCAATAACAATGTTCTATGATGACCAGCTGTCAATGACTTTGCTATCCTCAGCAATACAATGATCCACTACTACTCTTAAGGACTCATGATGAAAAATCCTATACATTCTCAGAGAAGAAACTAGTTATATCTGAACACAGATTAAAGCATTCTCTCTCTCTCTCTCTCTCTCTCTCTCTCTCTCTCTCTCTCTCTCTCTCTCTCTCTCTCTCTTTTCTCGCTCTTACTCTCGCTCTCACTCTTGCTCTCACTCTCTCCCCATCTTAACTTTACTTTTTGAGAGGTTCTTTGTATTATTAAGGTGGAAGATTTATGTTTTCTTTTGCAACATGACTTTTATGAAAATGTTGCTTAACAGGGGCTGAAAGTGAGTATAAGGGAAAAAATCTAGAACTTAAAAATTTTGAAGACAAATATGAAAAAAAGATTATTTTGGGTGTAACTGGGGGAAATATTAAATAATTTAAAAATTAATTTTAAAAAGAAGGCTGGAGGGGGGGAAAGAAATTCTAACTTAGTCACTTGTTATGGATAAGTCACATAACTTCCCTTATGCCTCATTTTTAAAAATTGAATCTCATTTTGTTTTTAGGTCTAAATATTCTTTCTCCCATTTCCACCTTCCCCATCCATTAATAAGGTAAGGGAAAAAAACTATTACAAATATGTGCAGCCAGCAAAACAAATTCCCACATTAGCTATGTCAAAAAATATAACAATCATGCTTTCATCTGTCTATATTTAGAGGTACATAGCATTTTTTTTTATCATGAGTCCTCTCCAAGTTCCAAAGTTTTGCAGTTATTTGTTTTTCATAATTTTTCTGGGTTCTGTTTTGCATCAATTTTTTCAAATCTTCTAAGTTTTTTTTCTCCCTAAAACCAGGACCTTTATCATTCCTTACATTTGTGCTTCTTTTGTAAAACTGAGAAAGTTAGATTCCGTAAGCATTCATTAAGCACCTACAATGAACCAGGCAATATACTAAGCACTGGAGATGTACAAATAAAGAAGAAAAGTTCTGGGGACAGCAAGATGGTACAATGAATAGAACACCAGTTCTGAACTCAGGAAAACCTGAGTTCAAATCAGACCTCAGACACTTAACTCACTAGCTGTGTGATCCTAGGCAAATCGCTTCACCCCAAGTGCTTTGCCTTCCCCCTAAAAGAAGAAGAGCAGTTCCCTACTCACAAGGAACTTATATCCTGTCAAAGGAGACAAAATGAACCTATAGAAATACATTTTAAAATAAACATCTATAGAATAAATATAAAATAAATAAGAAGTTGTTAGTAAGGAAGAGCACTAGAAGCTGGGGATGAGATCAGAGCAAAGTTACAAAGTTTGATTTCCAGGCCAATGTGAGTATGCTATACAAGTTTATTGTCTTTGTTTTTTTGTTTGTGTGTGTGTGTGTGTGTGTGTGTGTTTTTAGATTTTAGATTAGGGGCTGTTGGATGGCAAAGTGAATAAAGTACCAGCACTGAAGTTAGGAGGACCTGAGTTCAAATTTGACCTCAGATACTTAATATTTACTGGTTGTGTGACCCAATTGCCTCAAATAAATTTAATAATAAAATTTTACATCAATCTAAGAATATCCTATGCAAAAATGTAATTTCTGAAAAAAGAGGAATAATATAGGTTTAACAAGAGAATAAAATACATCCACCTTCCTATCTGCCTACTATATGTCTTTACAACTAACCGGAAGAACAATTGAATCTCAGGTCCCTAAAGAACTTCAGAAACCACCTAGTCCAACACATTCCCATTCAAAGATACTCTCTGTAACAGTACCAACATCCTGTCATCCAACTTTTGCTTGAATACTTCTAGAAAGAGGGAGATCTGAGAAAAAACATCCCATTTTGGGTTAGAGATATTTATTGATCCATTTTTAAAAATCAAGCCTAAACCTGCCTTTCCTATTGCCATCTTGTTGTTCCAATTTCAGTCACCTTGTACTAAACAGAACAAGTTCAATTTGTCATCCATATTTGAAAATAGTCTTCCTCGGAGCAGCTAGGTGGTGCAGTGGATAGAGAACCAGCCCTGAAGTCAGGAGGACATGCCTTCAAATCTGGCCTCATACACTTAACACTTCCTAGCTGTGTGACCCTGGTCAGGTCTCTTAACCCCAATTACCTCAGCAAAAAAAAAAAAATATATATATATATATATATATATATATATATATATTTTTTTTTTTTCTTCCTCTCCCCTCCCCCATCACCAAATCATTTCCAAGCTAAAGATCCCTAAGTTCTTCAACTGATCATTATATAGTCTAACCTCAAGGCTTTTCACCATTCTGATTCTCTTCCTCTGGATGTTCTCAAAGCTTATTGATGTTCTTCCCAAAAATATGGCATTCAGAACTGAATATGCTAAATATATGAATATGATGGGGGTCTAAACAGGGCATAGCACAAGGAGACAAACACTTCCTAAGATCTAGACACTATATCGTTCCTTAATGCAGCCCAAAATTGGGGCAGCTAGGTGGCACAATGGATAGAGCACCAGCCTTGAATTCAGGAGGACCCGAGTTCAAATATGGTCTCAGATACTTAACACTTCCTAGCTGTGTGACCCTGAGCAAGTCACTTAACCCCAGCCTCAAAAAAGAAAAAAAAATGCAGCCCAAAATTACATTAAGCTTTTAAACTTCCCTGGCGAAATTTTCACTTTCTACAGGAAGATTTTTCTGATTACCCTTAACTCTAGTGCTTTCCTTTTGTTGGTTATTTCAAATTTATCCCATATAAAGATTTTTTTGTGCATAACTGCATGTTGTTTCCCCCATTAAACTGAAATCCTTGAGAACAGAGATTGTTTTTACCTTTCTTTGTATCACCAGAATTTAGCACTGTTTGGCATAATGGGGGTGTTTAATAGGAGGTAACTAGATTGTTTGGTAGATAAAGCAACCAGCTTGGAGTCAGGAGGATCTGAGTTCAAATTTGACTTCAGTAATTTACTAGCTGTGTGGCAAGTCATTTAACTCTGTTTACCTCAGTTTCCTCATCTGTAAAATGATCTGGAGAAAGAAATAGCAAACCATTCCAATATCTTTGCCAAAAAAAAAAATCCCAGAAGGGGTCATAAAGAAACAGTCATTACTGAAAACAACTAAGCCAAAAAGGTTTTTTATATTAAAAAAAAGTTTAGGGGCAGCTAGATGGCACAGTGGAGAGCACTAGCCCTGAAGTCAAGACTACCTGAGTTGAAATCTGGTCTCAGACACTTAGCACTTCCTAGGTATGTGACCCTGGCAAGTCACTTAACCCCAATTGCATCAGGGAAAAAAAGTTTACATATATGTATATGTATGTATATAGTCACTGAGATTCAGGGCAATTCCAATAAACTTGTTATGAAAAGTACCACCTGCATCCAGAGATAGAACTTTGAAGACTGAATGTGTATCAAAATCTAGTGTTTTCATCTTTTGTTGTTTGTTTGCTTGTCTTTTTTTTCCTTTCTTGTGTTTTTTTTCCCCTTTTGATCTGATTTTTTCTTTACAGAATAATGAAGATGGAAATGTGTTTAGAAAAATTGCTCATGTTTAACTTATTTTAGATTGCTTGCTCTCTTGGACAGGGTTAGGAAGAAGGGAAGAAGAAAAATTTGTAACAAAAAGTTTTATAAAGGTGAAAGCTGAAAACTATCTTTGCATATATTTGGTTTTTTTTAATAGCTTTTTATTGGCAAAACGTATGCAAGGGTAATTTTTCAGTATTGACCCTTGCAAACACTTCTGTTCCAACTTTTCCCCTCTACCCTCTCCCCTACATGGCAGGCAGTCCCATACAAGTTAAACATGTTAAAGTATATGTGAAATACAATATATGTGTACATATTTATACAGTTCTCTTGTTGCACAAGAAAAATCGGATTTAAAAAGAAGGTAAAAATAACCTTGGAAGAAAAACAAAAATGCAAGCAAACAACAACAAAAAGAGTTCTTTGCATGTATTTGGATAAATAAAATACTATTGAAAAAAATGTTCACTGACTAATATCACACAGCTGATTCATACTACGCTTACTGTCCACCAAGATTCCCCACATAATATTCAGGCCCTTTATCTTATATTTGTGAGGGTTTTTTTTTTTATTCTCTGTAAAAAAAAATTATCTCTACTAAATTTCATCTTATTAAATCCATTCCAACATTCCAAAATTATCAACTCTTCTTGGCTCTCAATTTGATTATTCTTTACACTTGAAATTAACTCTAGTTTTGTATCTTCAAAAATTGGATAAGCAAAAAGGGACTGGTTTTGCTGGCAGGTTGTTTTTGACCTGTCTTTGTACACCAAATGCTTAACTTAGAGCCTAGGCTTTGACTTGACTTAACTTGACGTAAACCTTTGTCCATGTCATTGACAAACCAGTTAAATATTTTTAATTAATATAAACAAAATGTAATATATCATTTTAGTTTTCTTTAATTACTTCACTAAATTAGTCATAAAGTTAAATTTAAAAAATTTTGTTCCAAGAGCTGCTTTTAAAGAAATACTTTTTAAAAAATTAAATTTTAATCTCATCTAGGTAACCATACCTGGCCAGCACATTGTTGTTAACAAGTGTTAATGATAATTTTCCTTCCTCATTTAGATGATGTAGATTAATCTCATCTCTGAAGATGTGAAATGATTCAGAAATATTTAGCTCTTCTAAAATAAACCTTGTTTCAGTGAAGTAGTAGAATTCTGTTCTTGGTATATTTAGCACTGGCAAGCACAGAACACCAGGAGGACTGACCTGTTGAGAAAGAAGGGGTTGGAGGAGAGGGTCAGAGGGAAGAGAATGAGAGAAGGAGAGGGAGAAAGGAAGAGAAGGAGAGGGAGAAAGAGAGAAGAAGAGAAGGAGAGAAGAGAGAGAGGAAAAGGGGGAGAAGGAGACAGGAGAGAGAGAAGAAAGTTATATCAGCTTTAGAAAACTATAAAGGGGGTGTGCAGGAAGCAACTGAATTTTTCAAAAGCTAAAGGCTGAGTGCTGAGGAAATGAGTGCACTCAATCTCAAAACACATTCTTGTATATCTGAATCAACTATATGATATATTTATGCTTTGCTTCATGGGGAAGTAAAATCATCAGCTGTTCTCTTCTAAGAAGAAATTATGCTAATCATATGCTGACAATAAACTAAAGCAAACATGACTTTGGAGTAATATTTGGAATCTCGGCTTTTTCTTTTTACCTTGTCTAGAAAGTAAGCATAGGTGAAGGCAGAAATAAGTGAATCCAGATCACATGATTTATGTCCAATTACCACATGAACTTTTTCCAAGCGTTTACTCCGATTCTGAAACAAATCCAAATTAAAGAAGATTGTCATTTTTTATTTATTAACATAAAAGTATAGTATCTCAGCCTTTCCCCCAGTTCCTACTCCCTCCTCCTCCCCCCAAAGAAAAAGCTTTACTTCTGTTGATAAGTCTTTCAGAAATTATTTGGAAACAAATTAATCCCTTAGTTGTACAATGGAAAGCATGAAAAAGAAAATCTACACAAAATATTAATATTATTGAGAAAACTGCAGTCTTCAGATTCTAAAAAATGATAAGAACAATACAGGTCTCAAGTGAAGTTTACCACAATTTGCTATCAAATAAATGAAACATGACCCAATTACCATTTTTACCAGAAAAAAATATCACTAAAATGATGGCTGACTTGAACTTCTAGTGAATTGAGTCATTCCATTTAAAAAATGCATTCAAGTGACAGTTTGCATATGTTTGACTTTCCAGCCAAATCCTTGCCAGCCATCATAATACATGGACCAGAAATCAAATACTTGAGGATTTAACCTCATTCATCCTCATAACTCCCATCCTGGTGCCCTGCTGCCAGCCCTCTACAAACTAAGCTCAGCTTGTCATATTTCACTTAACTCCTCAGTCATGTCACATTGTGCATACCCTTCTCCTTTTTCTTCCAGTTCTAGAATTATAATCAAATAAACTCTGTCATTGCTCCTGAGAAAAAGTGCGATGATCCATTCACCCTTCACTATCCATCCCACTCTAGCTACACTAATACTGGCTGAATATATGTCTTTCTTATTAAAACATAAGCACATATGGCTGATAAGCTGACTTTGCTTTTGTATTGGTATTCTCAGTTCTTTCCCCAGCATTTATTTGGCACATAGTAAGTACCTAATAAAGTCTTTCTCATTCACTTACTCATTTATATGCTTCTTAAATTGGTATGTACATACATGCAACTAGATAAAGTGTATTGCATTTTCTACCTTAAAAACGGAAGATTTTGGTATTTCACATTAATTTTCTAAGGCTTATCAAGGCCTTCTCCAGTACGTCATCAAGATGTTCACCCAAGTTGTGCTTTTTTCTGGTGATTCTTACATGTGTCTAACTGGATAGAGTCAGAGATACAGAACTACAAAGGACCATAAATGGTATCTATTACAACTCTTAGTTTTATAAATAAGAAAATGAAGGCTCAAGGAAATTGAGATATTTTCCAAGGTCACTTGAGTAGTAAATACCAATTTAAACCTTTCACTCCATGAATATTCAGCTTTCTTTTTACTGCACAAAACTACTTCCCTACAGACTCCAACCTGCTGACCTACTTCTGTCATCTTTCTGACCTGGAACGAATAGACCTTCTAATGAATAGAAGGTTTCTAAGGAATCCTCTATCATACCTCCTCACCACCAAATGAACATGGCTACTCACACCACATGGATAAGCAGAAAGTCACTGATTATAATGCTTCCTACATAAATCCTCATTGGACTTTACCATCTTCCCTAAAGGGTCACTATGACCTCTCTTCCTTTGATTCTCATCATCTGCTCTATCACTTTGCCTTTGGAGAGGCAGGCATTGCCATTGGGCCTTGACATCTTATTTATGGCTGTGTTTGTAGGGTCAGTAGGGCCTTCTATACACCCTGCAACTCCTATATGTATTCTCTTCTCCCCTTCCCCTCCTCCCTCCCCACCCTGAGAAAATGAGCTCCTTGGGAGCAGAGGCTTTCTCAATTTTCTTATTTGTATCCCTAGGGTTTAGCACAGTTCCTGGCACATACTAAGTATTTCAAAATGCTATTTCAAGCTTTCATTTATACCATTGGTCTAGTCATTAATAAATGTTTTAAACAGCACAAGGACAATCACAAAATCTGGGTGCAGTCCATTTGAGATTTCATTCCAAGCTAATATTCAGCCATTAGTGATGATTCTTTTGGTCTTGTCACTTAATCAGTTATAAAACCACCAAAATATTGTTTTATAAGTCACAGCTATCCATCTTATTGACAAGAACAAAATAACACTTTATCAAATGGTTTGCTAAAAATCTAGGTAAACTTTATATGCAACATTCTCCTAATCTAGTCTAATAACCCTGTCAGAAAAAGGAAAGGAAAAGGTTAAGCAGGCATGACTTATTCAAAGGCATATTGGCAAATTGTTGTTGTTTGCTTTATTTACTATTTTATTTTTCTCCAGTTACATGTAAAACAATTTTTAACATTTATTTTTAAAATTTTGAATTCCAAATTCTCTCCCTTCCTTCTTCCCCACCCCAACTTCCCTCATCGAGAAGGTACATGTGAAGTTATGCAAAACATACATAAACTCACATGGTCAAAGAAAACATATATATACTTTCCCCAAAAAAAACTTCAAAAAAAAGTTTTTTGTTTTTTTTTTTTTGTTTGTTTGTTTGTTTTCTTAAAGTATGCTTCAATGTATATTTAGACACAATCAGTTCTTTCTGTGGGTATTGACAGCATTTTTCTTAAGTCCTTCAGAGTTTTCTTGAATCATTGTATTACTGAAAAAGCAAAGTTATTCACTTTCTAATCATATACTATTTGTATACACATCCAAGTGATTTATGACCACTATTTCCTTTTGTACAGATTTGTTGCCCTCTCTTTAACAATGTTTCAAATTAATAAATACTGATCTTAACATTGTATGCTATACTGTCTTTTTTTTTAATAGACTACTTGTTCTTTTCTAATCCTACCATATTTCTTCCTATTTTTCATAATCTTAATTTTTAAAATTTTACTGTTTTCTTTTGTTTCCATATCACCTTCATTTCCATAAACACAAACACACACACATATCCTTCCTCCCTCTTTCATTCAATCATATCTGCCAGTAGTTTCAGTTCCTAGAATGTAGCATGTATGGGCCTAAAGACTTTAATTCATTCAGTGAAACTAAGTTTTATCTTCCTACTTCCAAATTTATCTTTTTGTTTCAACTCCCCATTAGTCATTTTTGTTCTGTAGTCATTCTCTTTGGCAGAGGAAAAAAAAAAGGCAAAATAAACATTGAACAGTCCCATCTTTCCTTCTTCTTCTGGCATCATCACCACATTTATCCAAGTAAAGCAGTCCTAAACTTTTTTTGATCCAGTACAATTAAAAACTGACATGATTTTTTATACTATACTGTCAGCAAGTATAGATATTTAATAAGTGTTTATACATATGCTGATTTGAATTATTTACAAATTATTTTCCTATTTTATCTTATATAATATTTATTGTTTCTAAAATTAATCTCAAATTGAGGCAGTTTTCTAATTAATTACATAGCTCTTGACTGGACACAATGTCTCAGCTGCAGTCTTATCCTGGAACCTCTTTTAGTACCTGGGATCTCCTTACCCTGGTACATTCATCCACTGCAACATCTTTCTCATCCATGCCATCCTGGTCCCCTTCTTCCATTGGTGAGTTCTTCCCAGGATTTTCATTTTGTAAAAAGGCCTGAGCAAGTCAACCTTTATTCCTCTTTTGGTTCTTGCTGCTGACTTTCCTGAACTTTAACACCATCTCCAGGGTTAGATACCTTTCTTTCCTTTCCATTTTTTTAGTTTCATTTTGTATCTTATTTTCCCCCATTAGAACATAAGTTCTTGGGGGAAGGGACTATTTTTCTTTTTCCATACAAACATGTAATATTGATGGGGGTTGAGGTCCCTTTAAGATTCCTTTCTAATTGTCTAACCCATGGCTGACCTTGATTCACAAATCCTGGTCAAAGGCACCTTTGAATATCCGGGCCCAGCCCCACTATCAGCTCAGCTTCCCCCCGCCCTCACCTGATCTGAGCTAACTGAAAAGCCCGCCAAGAATCTAGGGATATCACCCATCATCTTCTATGTATAAAAGAAACCAGCTGGAGTGCTCTCTTTGCAGGAGCCCTCCCAGCCGACACATGGTATCCTACCGACCATTTAAGGGTTCCTGTCTGCCCAGTGGCCCCTCTGGCCCTGGCGTCTTTCTAACTGAGCTTTACTTCCAAACTTCTACAATAAACCTTTTATTTATCAATCTAGATTTTCGGGCCTGTAAATTCATTTACAAGGGACACTGTGCCTCATGGGATTATCTATGAGCTGAGAAATGGGCTTCCCCCTTTCCTTTCCCTCATTAATATGTATGTATATATCCCCAGTGCTTAGAACAATGCTAGACACTAATAAATGCTTAATTAATGCTTTTTGCCTGGTCATTTAATTATATTGTTGTGCCACACAGTGGTATTGCAAGATAGAAAGACAATGAAAGAACTTAAAATTTATCTGTAAATACTGTTAATTTATTTCTAAAAATAAGGAAAATGATAGTTGATACACACACACACACACACACACACACACACACACACACACACACACACACACACATATATCATCGGATCATTGATTGGAGCCAGAAAGTACATAGATTAGTTTATTAGTTAGACAAGTCTAATTTTTTCATTTTACACATCAGGAAACTGAGTCTCAGAGAAATAAAAAATCTTGCTTAAATAGTAAGTGGCAAAGTTAGAATTTAAATCCATCTCCCCTGACTTCAAATCCAGTGCTTTTTTTCCTTGTACCATACTGCCCTTGGCATCTAGGTGATACCATAATATATAGAGCACTGAACCTGGATTCAGGAACATTTGAGTTCAAATTCAGCCTCAGATTCTCACTAGATGTACAATCCTGGTCAAGTCATTTCATTTCTGTTTGCTTCAGTTTCCTCCTCAACTATAAAATAGGGATAATAACAATACCTACATCTCAGGGGTTTGGGAAGACCAAATAAGCTAACACAGTGCCTGACACACAGTAGGCACTTAATGAATCAGTACAAGATTTTACAGGTTAGAAGGTCATAGAAGTAACATTTGCTAGAGAGCTAACTTTATGATGTTATTCAAACTTTGTATATTGAAGTACCTGATCAATAGAAAAGCAATAAGATTGAAACCATTGCCAGAAACTTTATAAAGTACAATTCTATTCCAAAGCCCATTGATATAGGACTGTCTCCTTATTAGTGGAAATGAAGATACTCCCTTGCCTGAGGGACTGGGAGAAGTTGGTGAAAAACAGAGACCTCAAGCTTTTACCCAAGTACTCAAGGGATTCAAAGCTTTGAGTTGTGTTCTTGACCCTCCAAGCATTAAGTAGCTTTGGGTACTCCAGGCTTCCAGCTACAAAAGAAAAGATGGAAGAGGCCATTCCCACTTCATGCTGCTGAAACAAAAGACTTAGGTAAAAATTTGAAAAGAGTGGTTAGTCTCCATCAGGTCTCTATTTTCAGCTTGTGATTTCTATAGGTTTCAGGGAGTTTTCTCTTGGGTGATATCTAGGATACTTATCTTTTTTATTGAGATGGCTTATCTCAACCCTAAAGAAAGAGCTACTTCAAACTGTATTGTCTGGTCAGTGTATATTCTTCTATGTATAATATTGTCTCTAATTTCTGATGGGTTATAACTGATAAATGGCTTTCTTTGCTATTTGCTTTGTGTGTTAATTGTGGAACTAGTAATAGAAAGGAAAGGCGTTGAATATAGAGCTTTGGGTTCTTCCCTCCAAAGTGACAAAGCAATCAAGTTAGATGAGATCATATCTCATAGAATAACAATCTTTAAAGGAACAAAGAGATGATATATTTCTAGCTCAGTACCCCTTTGAGGACAACAGAGTGGCCTCTGGCACCAAATTTCTGTTTCCCTTCCTAGCAGAAATAAAAGTCTCCCTTGAAGAAGGGAGTGGAGAGAAGAGTCTGAAGTATCTATTTTATCTCTCTTTAAGCCACACAGTAACCAGCCCATTTACCCACGATTTTTAGTCCTTGTAAAATGTAACTTTAACCTCCTTCCTTTCTGGAAACCTTGACTCTACCCCCCAGTAACTGCCATAGCTGGTCCATTTGGTTGCATCATCTGTAGTGTTCTAACTTCTGGCCTCAAGTCAAAGTTTCTTTTTCACTGTTTTCTTTTCCCAGGTATACTACATAGTCAAGTGTTCTGGAAGAACCTAATGGAATTTAGGTAAATGGAATTATACTCAGTTGCATCACAAGCAAATGCATTAGGAAATCATATTACTATAGAATGGCTTTCTTCCAAGAAATATAAAGGTCTTAATAGACATTACCTCATTTCTGCTCCCAAAGCTCTATGAAATGGAAAGTAGTAAGACTAACAGGATTAATTTTCAGCATCCTGAACTTTTTGCAGGGCTATTGTTTTTGCAGGGCTTTTTTTTTTTTTTTTTTTTTTTTTTTTTGCTGTGGTTGCTTAATCTCCAGTACCTGTGTTAACTAACCACCTGCCTATATTAATTTTTTCCCTATCAAATGCAAATATTTTTACTTCTCACAATAATTTTTTACAAATGGACTTTTCTTCCTTGAATCAAATTTCATCTTTTTCTCCCATCTCTCCCAACTAAGAAAACCCAGAAGTCCATGTCATAAGGGGAAGGAAGGGAAAGGAGCTTCACAATCCATCTTATTGTCTTATAATATTACTAATTAACATTTTGGTTGAGAATTACTGTTCTACACCCTACTAACCTCTGCATGAGACTATGAGTTTTAGCATACTATAAAATGTATAGGTATAGTGATGAGGTAACAGGAAATATGTGTGGAAGTGGGTGTGGGTGAGTTTGGGCAATAAAATAGAGGAATGGTTTGAACTTTAAAGATGCAGATCTGGAAAGGACCTGAGAGGTCATCTAATCCAATCCCTTATTTTATAGATGAAGAAACTGAGGCCCAGGAAATTCAAGGGATTTGTACAAGGTTATGTAGATAATTACTACCAAAAGCAGAATTTGAACCCAAGTTTTTTAATTCTAGCTAAAACCAGTGCTCATTTCATTGTCCCATGTCACTGGGCTCATTCAGAAGCTAGCTCATACTCAAGAATTATCAGAAAAAGCTCCATGTTCAACTTTTCCCAAGAAACATACATAAAGTAGTTAATCAAAGTATTTAATTAATGAAAATGGGGGAAGTTTAATACTTGCTTTTTTATAGAGAGAAGGAATGAAATTAAACAAGAATTGGATACTTAAAACAGAAATGGCAAATTCCCCTCATTCCTGAACACCAGTTTTTCCCTGAATGAAAGGACATTGTTACTCCTTCACCTGTATTTAGAAAGCTATGAAAAATTGTTTATTACACAGACCAGGACTTTGCTAAGTTGAGTCATACTGTCTTTGACATGGCCCATAACACTTCACATTTCTATCTTGTGATAAGCTTTTCTCCCTAGGCTTTAATGCTTTCCATTGTCTAATAGGGCTCTCCCTTTCACTGCTCCACCCAAGTCCACACAGCATTCTAGAACTTTCCACTTATTAATATTGACCTTCCTAGTATTCAATCTTCCCAACCCTCTTCTTTGTTAGCAAATTGAATACACTATTCCAGGATCTTATGTTAATGGATGCTAAATGGTTCAATGTGCTACTTCTGTAAGGAAATATTTATTTATTTATTTTGAAAGGACTTTCTGGAGGTTATTTCAAAAGTGACATTAACTGCAGAAATTTCCATGTCCCTAGGAAATGCTGAGCTCTAGATTCTCCTTGATCAAGGAAAGAGGTATATATGCAGTGAACATTTACTTTACTAATCTGAGTTCGAAGAAATAATAGTAGCTAGTATTTTTATAGCTCTCTAAGGTTTACACAATGTTTCTCCCCCTCTCTAAATTCCCTCAGATGTGGTAGATTTTCTGTGCCTCTTCCTGGGATATAGTTTCCCTCTTTTTATTTCTCCTTCCCCTTTTTCTGATACTGTCCCCTTCCCTGTACTACTTCCCTTTTTTATATTATATCAGTAAAATCAAATTATCCATGAGGACTTTCTATATATCCACAACAGAGATACAGTTCTCAAGAGTTCTTTTTACCTTTTTCTGCTTCTCTTCAGTCTTGTGGATGTAGATCAAATTTTTTGTTTAAGTCTGGTTTTTTTCTTAGAAACAAATGGAATTCCTCTGTTTCATTAAATTACCATCTTCTTCCATGGAAGAAAATGCTAAACTTAGCTGGGTAGTTTATTCTTGGTTGCAATCCTTGTTCTTTTGACTTTCGGAATATAGGTTCCAGGCCCTTTGATCCTTCAATGTGGAGGCAGCCAGATCTTGCATGACCCTTATTATGGCACCTTGATATTTGAATTGTTTTTTCCTAGCTGCTTGCAATATTTTTTCCTTAGTTTGGTAGTTCTGCAGCTTAGCCACAATGTTCTGTGGAGTTCTTTTTTTAGGGTCTTTTTCAGAAGATGTTCAATGAATTCTTTCAATGCCTATTTTCCCTTCTGTTTCTATTATCTCTGGGTAGTTTTCTTTGATGATTTCCTGTTAAATAGAATCTAAGCTCTTTTTTTGATCATAGTTTTCAGGAAGTCCAATGATCCTCAGGTTATCTCTCCTAGATCTATTTTCCAGGTCTATAGATTTTCCCAGTAAGTATTTGAGTAGGCTCAAAGAGTAAATAATTGACATATTTGTTTTTCAGAGAATTCTCTCTTACCTCATTAAAAGGAGGGAGAGGAAAAGGGAAAAGTAAGTATTTAACGTTATTCTGCAGCTTTTCATTTTTTTTTTGTTTTGTTTGACTGATTCTTGGTTTCTCAATGAATCATTCATTTCTATTTGTTCAGTCCTGATTTTTAATGAGTTATTTTCTTCATTCACATTTTTTAGTTCTTTTTGTATATGCCCAATTGAGTTTTTAAATGAATTATTTTGCTCTGTTGAATTTTTTTCCATTTCACTAATTTTTTTAGTGAGTTATTTTCTTTTTTCCTCTGAGTAGGAGTAATTTGGAACTATGCTCAAAAAGTTATCAAACTGTGCATACCCTTTGATCCAGCAGTGCTACTACTGGGCTTATATCCCAAAGAAATATTAAAGAAGGGAAAGGGACCAGTATGTGCCAAAATGTTTGTGGCAGCTCTTTTTTGTAGTGGCTAGAAACTGGAAGATGAATGGATGCCCATCAATTGGAGAATGGTTGAGTTAATTATGGTATATGAATATTATGGAATATTATTGCTCAATAAGAAATGACCAGCAGGAGGAATACAGAGAGGCTTGGAGAGACTTACATGAACTGATGCTGAGTGAAACGAGCAGAACCAGGAGATCACTATACACTTCAAACAACAATGCTGTATGAGGATGTATTCTGATGGAAGTGGATATCTTCAACAAAAAGAAGATCAGTTCCAATTGATCAATGATGGACAGAATCAGCTACACCCACAGAAGAAACATTGGGAAATGAATGTAAACTATTTGCATTTTTGTTTTTCTTCCCAGGTTATTTTTACCTTCTGAATCCAATTCTTCCTATGCAACAAAAAATTCGGTTCTGTATCTAGGATATACTATAACACATTTAACATGTATGGGACTGCCTGCCATTTAGGGAAGGGGGTGGAGGGAAGGAGGGGAAAATTCGGAATAGAAGTGAGTGCAAGGGATAATGTTGTAAAAAATTACCCATGCATATGTACTGTCAAAAAAAATTACAATTATAAATTTAATTTTTAAAAAGTATATAAAAAAGAAATTTCAATCCATATGTACTTGTATTGAAATATGTTGAAGACTATAAAGGAGAAAATGTCTTTTTTGGCATAATTGCAAGAGAAATGGATTTAGAGGTTAGGATCCTGAATACAAATCTTTGCCTTGTCAATTAAAAAGTGATTGATAAATCAATCACTTTTCCTTTCTGAGTTTCAATTTCTTCATCTATAAATTGAGGGAGGTTAGACTACCTGACCCTTTTAAATCTCTATTATATGCAGAATATTTCCTTTTCTATTTTGATTTTTTTTATTATTCCATGCTATATGCAACAATGCTACTTTGTTTGAAGAGATGAAATTTCCTAGTACAAGATTCTGTTGTAATTGCCAATCAGTCATTCAACAAGATTTTATTAAGTACATGCTATATCGCAGGTACTGTGCTAGAAGTTGGGGATACAACTCCAAAGAATGGGGAAAAAATCCACTAATCAAAAGGTCCCTACATGGAAAGTGGAGGCAAATGAAGGAAAGATTGGAAAGGCAACTGATGGTCATTGTCATTCACTTACCACAAAATACCTATTTGTTACATCACCCTGCTAAAGTGGTTTTAATGTTGGCAAAACCAATGGCATGGGAAGGGAAGTGGAAAGAGAAACCATAGTAGTAATAGCAGAATAACAGAAAAGTGAGAGAAACCCAGCATCTATCCTATTTATTGAAGTCATGAGAGCTATTGATGCCTCCTGATTTCAGTTCCATCTTCTATCATGATTTTGTAACCTTTGACCCTTAGACCCTTCTCATAATTACCTGATTCCCTGACCAAAGTTCTGACCCACAAAGAAAGACTCATGCAAATTAAAGGGGGTTCAGAGGAGTGAGAAGTTATATAATCTAGGAGAGAGACACAAGTGGCTGCCATTGAGGAAAAGATCTAGCTTCCTAATTCAGCCAGCCCATTTTAAAAAATTAATGGTAACAAAGGATAAAGAAAAGCTGGACTATTTTGTTCTACAAGATACTCACTAACTCTGTGTAAGCATTTGCCAGAAATAGTAAACTCACAACTTAAGCTTTTTATGCTATTATACTTGAATTATATTGTATATAAATATTGTGTATTATATTCTATATTAATATAACATTAGTATTCTCATATTAGCTTTCAATTTATCAATTATCAATGATCAATTTATCAATTAAAAAAATATACTGATCTTGGGGTTAGGCAATCTGAGTTCAAATATTCCTACACTACCATTCATTCAGATCTCAGTCAAATCAAATCTACTCCCTGGGACTTGGTTTCCTCCGCTTATAGAATAAAGCTATTGGATTTGGTGACCTCTAGGGTCTCTTCCTGTTCTAGGATTTTTATGGAATCCTAGATGAAGAGCAAGAAAGAATCAAATAACTGAGTAACCTCCATTGCAAGGATTATACAGCTAGGAAATGTCTGAAATGAAATTCCACTCCAGACTTTCCTGACTCGAAGTCCAACCCACTACACCCTGGATCCCTTCTCCAGCTCAATCAGCTTTGTCTTTATCAAGCTAGATAATCCTTTTTCTCTCTTTATTAAAATAATTTTTATTGATGACTTTAGTTTCTACATCTGAATCACTTCTGAAAATAACTCCTGCCTGTCCTACTTTCTAGAACTTAACCCTCCTTTTTAACAACAACAAAAAAAGAAATAGTTAAGTAAATACAGCCAACACAGTGACTGACATATACAACACTGCCCTAAGAATTCCCCTCTTATTTGCCGAGACAAAGGAGGAATATTCCATTGACCATGAAAGAGGAAGTATGGCAAGATGGAAAAAGCACAGTGTCTGGAATCAGAGAAGCTACATGCAATTTTTACTTTTGCCATTCCTTATTTGTAAAATGAGAGGATTGGATTAAATGGTATCTGAGAGTCCTTCCAGCTCTATATCTGGGGTCCTATTCTCTAGGGTTACTAGTCTTCTTTCAATTACTCAGAAATTGACTTCATTTCATTTACTCTGCTGGAGTTATTATATTTCTTGTTCTTCTAGGGGAGCCTTTTTCTTTATCTTTTAGAAAAGAGTAGAAAGGATTTTCCTAAGCCTAGTATAGTTTATCCATAGTGATATAAATATCTCCGCCTGTCCATCTACCATCTCCTGCTATGAGATGCATCCATACCAAAATTTGTTTCTATAATTCCCTCCATGGTCTCCAAGACTCATTGAAGATCTTCTAAGTAATCTTTTGTGATATCAAGAATTATTTATAATAGGAAAATTACTTTAATAGAGTATGAATCAATAATTCACACAGATCTCATAGAAAAAAGCTAAATATCTGTTTATGACAGGATCACTGAGAGTGCAATGAATGTGAGATCTTGAAAACCCTTATTTGTTCCACTAACTTGACAGAAGAGGAAACTGAGACCCACAGAGACTAAACTATTGCCCAATGTTGCACAGTTAGTTGGGTGATAGAGTCTAAATTATAATAAACCTGGTCTACTGAGCTTTAATTTAGTGAACTTTCTACTAAAACACATCAAAACTTAATTGTTTTTTTGTAAAATTGCTGTCCATAGACCTCCTCCTACTTCCAAAGGTCAATTTGCATCCTCAAGCATAGCTAAATTTCCTTAAGAGCTACAAAAAAAAGCTATTATACTTGAATTTATGTATGTCTTTCTTGAATATATTTGCTTTTTCAGTCTTTTCTGCCTCTTTTTTTCTGCTCATTTTTTTTCCCAGTTATGACTATTTTTCTTGAGGCTAGACTAGAACTGTGGAAAGCACCCCAAACATGAAAACACAAATTTTTAAAAAATTGGTCACAAATGATAAAAAGAGTATGAAGAAGAGACTATCCTTTTCAATAAAGACTGTGACTCAGAACTTGAGTATATTCAAAACCCCCAAGACAACCTATAAGTTCTAAACACAAATGAAATAGTAAGTCCTGTTTCAATATATTTTTAATTACCTTTAATTCTACTAGGGTCTAGATGCAATGGAAGATCAGTATGATTTTAAAAGATGTTCTTCAAATGGCCCATCCCTAAAATTAAGAATTTTTATTACTCCAGATGCCTGGGTATAGAAATAATTTCCCCAATGACATTGGGCACCTGAAGAATAATTTTTTTAAAAGAGTAATTTATTTGGACACATGCATGAATTATTTATCATGACATTATTATTTTACACACTATAGAGTAGAGTCATTATCTGTACTAAACTTCCCTGGGTACACCCACTCTTCTTTCCTGATAATGCTACAATAACGCTAATGGTACAGGCCAGGAAAGAGGATTCTCTCTCTTGGTTCTTGACTGCTGCACTCTTGTTTATTCCTCCATTTTGTAACTTGAAACCTGCCAAATTGCTCCCACTCCCAAGTGAATTGTATAATCAAACTATGGTGTGGAAAATGTAAAAGGAAAGGGAGGAGATTTTTCTCAACACTATTACCTTAACTGAAAAGAAAGTTCCCCTTTCAAAAAAAGAAGTGTTTTAAATTTTTCTTTATAGTTTCAATCTGAAATACTATAGCAGAACTACTCAAAATTTCTGTATAAGAAAAACTTAGTTTAGATAATTCATTCTAATTCTGTGTAAGCAGTTCATAAATGCAAGAAAGAAGGCAACCAATTCTCAGTTTCCTGTCCTCCCGGACACCAACAAAGGGGCATGATTTTTCATTATAAAGCCTTTCCATGTTTAATACTATGGGCAGAAGGTGCATCATTGGCTTCCTAGAAAGAAACTTTCCTCTAGGTAAGTTTCTTGAGCAAACTCTTATTTACTAGGGATGACTCTGAAAAGTTATTCTTTTGCTTTCTTCTCTATAAAAAAATTTACATTTATTTGCCTACAGATACTACTCTCATTCTTTAATCTCCTACCATATGCACATTTTGAATTAATACCTTCTTGTTATAATCTTTGACTCATTACATACATTGTTTCTGATCATGAACAATCCCAAATTTAACTAGTCTGTTACTCATGGTCCATCAATGGACCTATATTTGAAACCATCTTAACATGTTAGCTGACACAGAATGCTCCATTGACATCCTTTTTGAGACACACTTATCTCCACGTCGTTCTATGTCATAGTGGGGCAGTGAATTTAACTTTTGATTCCATTACCATTTACATTGCTAACTTTCTTTTTCTTTTGTCAGTGACATCTTACTCTGCACCCTCACAAGCTCTAAAATTCAACAACCTCATAATAAATAGTCTCTACTCTCTTGACTTTCCAATCCAGCCTTCCTATCACTTCTAATCTTCCTTTTGCACTGAATTGGCTGGGTATTTCTTCTGCTCCTTATTATATATCTGCAATGAATTTTCTTCAATGGCTTTCTACTATCTACAGAAAAAAACCATATTCCTTAACCTAACATCAAAGGCTCACCACAATCTGGCATCATCTTTCTTTTTCAGTTCTATCTCTTATAATGTCTATACTATATATTAATACTGTGATTATTTGCCATCTCCTATAATTCCTGCATCTATGTCTTTGCTCACTCAATGCTTAGAATTCCTTTTTATTTCCCTCTTTTTTGTGGTTCCTTCCACTCTGTAAATTTCTGAAACTCTAGAGATCAACATGAATTTTAAAATATTTAACAAAGTATAGGGAGGATGTGGCATGGTGGATAAAAAGGCAAGTTCAGAGTCAGAAAAACCTGCCTTTGAGTCAATTTTTTCTGTTCCATATTGACTGTGTAATTTAAGTCATTTAACTTCTCAAGACATTTAGGTTATCTTTTCAAGAGGCATCCTAAAATTCTAAGTTGCAGAACAATTTCCAATCTGCAGTGATAGAAGGAATTCCTTCATTAGGAGTTCTCTACATGAATGAAATCAAAGAACCCAAATAAAAACAAAAATTATAACAACAGTCATCAGAGATTCTCTGTGATTCCAATAACAGAACAGAGCACTTGAAGACTCCACGCAACTTGCAATGAGTTCTCCAGTGGGAAGCTGCCAGAACTGCCAAAGGATCTAAACCTGGGTCCAGTACAATCTGGATCACACAGATCTAAGTTATACATATAACTTAAATTACAGTTAGTTATACATATAAAGTAAGATTTAAGTTATACATATAAAGTAAACTTTTCACAATGAACATTTGATAATATAATATGGTTTTCAGTGGATAGAGGACAAGGGAATGCTTCTTTTTAATCTATTAAGAAAACTAAAACTATTCAAATATCAACTGTCATGTAATCTCTTTTTAAATGGTTTTATCAAATAACAATAAAATCAAATAATGTTGACAACATAAAAGAAAAATTTAAAATACTGCATCGGGTTATAAATCTTGAACCAAGCTTTTTTTGTTGTTGTTTCAAGCTCATCAGTCTGAACAGCAAAATGAAATAAATTCTCAAGAATAATTTTTGTACCACTAATAATAATAGTATCTAGCACAGTGTTTTAAAGCATGCAAAAATTATTTTATTTCATCTTTACAATGACTATGTGAGCTAGGTGCTATTATTTTAATTTTATAGATGAAGAAATTAAGGAAGGTGGAGATTAAGTTACTTGCCCAGATTATAAACCAATAAGTACCTGAGGCCACAAATGAAAAACAAAATTAATGTTAAAAGATAAATTGACAATAACCAATAAAGGCCAGTGTTACACAATATTAAAGGTAGGTGTCAAATATTCCTTAATGCATTCCTAAAACCTAAAGTCAGTACAACATAATTCCTTGACATTTCAAATATTAATCATTTTGTGTGTGTGAAGAAGAAATCAATTAATGTGCCATTCTGTGGCATGAAGTATAAAAGTAGTTTATTTCATGCCCAAAGGACTATAAAACTGTGCACACTCTTTAATCTATCAATACCACTACTATGTTTATATCCCAAAGAGATTTTTTTTAATGGAAAAGGACCTATTTGAACAAAAATATATATAGCAGCTCTTTCTGTGATGGTAAAAAAAATTGGAAATTGAGGAAATGTCCATCAATTGGGGAATGGTTAAACAAGTTGTGGTATTTGATTGTATTGGAATACTATTGGGCTATAAGAAATTACAAGAAGGCTGATTTCAGAAAAACTTGAAAAGACTTATACTACCTGATAAAAAGTAAAGTGAGAAAAAACAGAAGAACAGTGTATACAGTAATAGCAATATCCTGAAATGATCAACTACAAATGAGTTAACTATTATCAGTGATAAAATGATCCAAGACAATTCCAAAGGACTCAAGATGAAAAATACACATCCAGAAAAAGATCTAATGGAGTCTAAATGCAGAGCAAAACACACTATTTTTCACCTTTTTTTTTCATGTTTTTTTTTGGGGGGGGGAGGGTCTGTCTTTTTTCATAAGATAACTAATATGGGAAAATGTTTTACATGATTTAACATGGCTACCTGTTGCGTTCTTAGTTTGGTTTTTCAGCGGTCTCTGAGCAGCTCAGTAGAGTAATCACTACAAAAATAGCCAGGTGTTAAAAGTCCAAAAGTCTTTATTGTCTCCTTCAGGCCTGGTGCTCAGCTAGGTTTCTTGTGGCCTTCAGACAGGACTTGGTTTCAGTGGAGAAAATGCAGGAGAATAGGCCACCATGATGGTGTGAGATGAAGTGAGTGCAAGGGTTTGTGCTTCAGGCTCCAGCCACCACAAAGGTGAACGATGGAATGAATCTGTCTCTGACTCCTTTGGCTGAGTTTGTCCCAGCTTATATGCTCTATACTGAGTATAAACCCATCATTATATCACTAGGAAACCATTATTTGTTGTAAGATTAAATCAATCATACTGAACTTGGAGAACTATTAAGCACCATGCTAAGCCAGATAACCATTGTCTCATCAATTCCACTGATTTAACACCTTGTAAGAATTCTTTGTTTCAAGTTCAGAGTTCTGGCCCATAACAGCTAACCTCTATCAAATTGCTTACCATCTTGGGGAAGAGAGAGGTAATGTATGAAGTGAGAAAATCAAGAACTTAAAATTTTTTAAATTAAAAGTTAAAAGTTGTCTTTATGTGTAATTTAGAAAAAATTAAATATTACTTAAAAGAAATAAATAAAGATGGTTATTATTTTGAGGACTTTTGCTTTTGGTCTCATGATTCTATATGCAAAAAGTGATCATTGTTTAGGTGACCTAAATTCTCAATATGAAAAACTGATTATAAATAAAAAGTGAGATGATTTGTATTTTCAATCTTATAAAAACTAAGAGAAGTACTAATCACATTTTAATGGCACTTTAACACTTATGTTGCAGTAGGGAAAAGAGCTATTAGGAGGACCTGTATTCAAATTTTGACCCAGATACTTATTAGCTGTTGAATTCTGAACAAGTCAGTTACTTCTGTATGCCTCAGTTTCCTCATCTGTGATTAAATAATAGCATTTAACTTACATGGCTGTTCTGAGGATTAAATGAAATAACCTGTACAAAGTTTTGTAAAACTTCAAGCATTATATAAATGCTAGCTATTTTAAGTTCTGGCTATTTTTATTTAAATTAACACCAACTATTATTATTTCTCATTTTTCCTATCTCCTCCACCCATCACCACTCACTTCAGGATACAAAATAGGATTCAGGATATATACATAGTGCTTTAAGACATGTAAAATGCTTTACATTTTTTTTTTTTTTGCTTTTCAATCCTGATGACAACTCCATGAAATAAGTGCTATTATTATCTCCATATTACAGATAAGAAAACTGAGACTAAGAAAGAATAAGTAATTTGTCTAGATCATAGCTAATAAGGATATATAAAATGGTTCATAAAAAAGTATAAGTATAATGGAAATTGTTTTCCTGTTAATTACTTCAAATATAATTTTAGTTCTCTGTATAGCATTAATATATAATATATATGTGTGTATCTATATCTATATTCTGTATATACAAAGGAAGCAGGTGAATGCCATAAAATCCCAAACCACTCCATAAGGCTTACTTAGCAAGGAGGGATCATCTACAATCTATCCTGATTTTAAAAGACTTCTCTTCCCTGGGTCTTGTCTATATCAACCTTCCTCCACATTTTTCTTCTTATTTATTCAGACTAGACAAAATACACTTCAAAGTTTTGTTTTTGTTTTTCATTTTTTTTTCTTTTCATCCAGATTGAAAGAGTTAGGGCTATTTAGCCAGTTTCTCTCTGCCTACAATCAGCTAGCAAAGCCACTCGGGCTTTTTCCCAGAAGTGTTTCCTTTCTATCACCGTCAGCTTTTTGTTGTCATGAAGATCTATTGCTTTAATACTCATGAGTTTAAACGTCTGCACATGGAAAGAACGTCAGGCAGGTGACAACGCACACACCTGGCATGTCTGAACTGTGCACAGCGATGACAGTAATGAAGAGATCAACGGCTGCAAACACACAGGAGGAGAAGTTAGGTTTCCAACATGGTACATTTATGCAGGTTCATAGGGAAATGTACAAGGGACAAGCAGAGCAATTATTGTGCTTTGCAGAAATGACAGTTTTTAATGATGCCATTATTTCTCACACTGTATGTTTTTTCAGTGACAAAAGAGCCCTCACCCTCCAGATGACCTCTGATATACATGTGTGTGTGCGTGTGTGTGTGTGTTCTCCTAATGAATATTTTGTTACATGGAATTCTTATTTTTTTTAAGTGTGGTAGATGATGTTGGAGGTTCAATCTAATGACATGAATCTATATTGCATTTTTTCTTGCTACAAAAATTTTAGTGGAATTTTAGTTATGTGGCATTAGCCTTCTTCATAAAAAAATCTTCAGGGAAAACAAGATGCCACTGTACTGGGGATAGAAAAACTCAGTTCTTTTGAAATGTATCAAAGCCTTAAAGGCTTAAATAACCTGATTTTGTTTAATGATTTGAAAGTTTCTCTTTTAACTAGGACCTTTTCTGTTGAGAGACTGATCTATATAGGATCCTATAATCTTTCAATGAACTGATGAATTTTCTATATCAGTTGCTTTCTCCCCTTCCTAAACAGAAAAGTTATTAGTCTACCTGGTATGAATGCCCCATATAGTATTTTGCTATACACACAAATATTTATTTAATTTATATCAGTTATCTTCATTATAGCCTGTAAGCACATCAAAATGGTGCTTAGTGTGCTAATAAAGTACTCATTTTCTCTTTTACTCCTATAATTAATTGAAATTTCTGGCACATTAATTAAGCACCTACTATGTGCCAAACACTATATTTCATACTAGTTATATAAAAACAAAAACAGACTATTTCCTACCCTTATTGAGGAATTTACATTCTCCTGGAGAGAAATAATATATACAAAATTAATTCAATTAAACATAATTTCAAAATAAATATAGAGAAATATTGGAGGCCAGGACAGCCCTGATCAGTGGAAGAATCAAGAAAGATTTGTGGTAATGGGTGAAAACTGAGCTGGAGTGAGCAAGAGCTTCAAAAAGGCAAAAAGAGGAAGGAAGGGAATTCCATTTTTAATGGAATAAACACTTGATGAAATTAAATTAATAGTTGAAAACACTAAAGAGAAATATCCTGGACAAATTCCATTTGCATAGCTGAAATGGGGGAAAAGGTCAATATATTGTATCTTTTTTTTTTTTAAAGGAGGGGCGGAAATATATTATTCCCCAAAACCTTTGTCATTCAGCTCCATCTCCAATAATGAAAGTCTGTTGGAACATTGGAAATGCTGCTGTACTATGAGTCAAAATTCCCAAGTTCAAGATCTACTGCTGACATTTACCAGGTCAAGATTTGACATTAGACAACTCAATAAATTTCCCTTTGCCTCCATTTCCACATCCATAAAATGAAGGAAATTGAACCAAATAATCTGTAACATTCCTTCCAGGTCTTCTATGATTCTGAGTCTGGCTTGGCCACTATCATATTTATATGACCATATAAAAGATGCTTTACATAATTGGACCTCAGCTTTTCACCTCTATGCAAAGAGGAATAAATTAGACAGCTTCTAAGGACCCAACTATCTTTCCATGTTCTGTTAAAGTATAAAATTATAATAAAAATAGCTAACATTTATATAACTTCTTGAATGCTAGGAATTATGCTAGGCACTTTTACAATTATTACATTTGTTTCTCACAGAAACCCAAGGAGGTAGGTACTTTTATTACTCCCATTATACAGATGGGGAGCCTAGTCTCCCCATGTTAAGTGATTTACTCATTTAAATTATTTACTCAGAATCACACAGTTAATAATGCTTATCCATTTTCCATCTAATTGCTCCAAAACTATAACTTTCCAAGTGCACTGGTAGTTTGTTGATATGAAAGCTCAGAGGACTCTTTGAGAGAAATATGCTTGCAACCTCACCCCAAACTATAGAAAGGTAATCTACTTTCAAACTCCTCTAACAAAATTGAATTGAGAGATGAAGAAGGGGAATCTACTTGAACTAGGAACAAGGAAGCCCTAGAGCCAGCATCAGCCAGAGGGGAGAACATCTTCTTGGGGCAGCTAGATGATTCAGTGGAAAAAATATCAGGTTTGGAGTAAGGAAGATCTGAATTCAAATCTACGCACTTATACTTACCATGTGACCTTAGCCAAGTCATTTAACCTCTGCCTCAATTTCCTCATGTATAAAATTGGCATTAATAAAAAACCTCGATAGGTTGTTATGGGCATTAAATGAGATAATAATTATAAAGCACTTAGCATAGTTCCTGCCACATAGTAAGCTCTATATAGACATTAGATATTATCTTATGATGATGATGATATTCATTTTCCATTGTGAGCATTTACATATTGAAAATCTATGAATGCTACAAATCAGGGCTCAATGCATTGTTTTGCTGACCATCCAGATTTAAGAAAGGGATGGAAAAAATGTTAAAAATTCAAATTAAACTTAAGTGCCCCGCTAACATTTTTTCTCCATAGAACTACTTGTTAAATATTTACCAGTACTGTCCATGTTGGAAGGATGGGCTAAGAGGATCTCCAGTTTCACAAGATAGATTATCATCTTATTCAGCAATTCTGAACAGTATAAAAAAAGGTTTGTTTCCTGACTATATTGGCAAAAGACTGAACTATATTCCTGTCCCATTTTAAACCTCTCTGGATCTATAAGGAAGTATATAGCTATTGTAACTTTTTTTTTCCAAGACAAGCCTTATGTTTATAAGCTGAAAAGTTTTACATTATAGAACATTTTCTACTCCCTGTTATAATTTTAATATTTCCAAGTTATTGGATAGAGATATAAGGATAGAGAGAACTGAGGGATAGAAGTGGGATAGGGAAAGAGATAGAGAAGAGAAAAAGGAGGGCAAGGAACACACGTGAAGGATGTTGTTGACAATAAAACTTCTGAGAACAAAAAGAGGTACTGCAAAGAGTTGGAGTAGAGAGGATAACATGACTTCCATCTGTACATCCACCAGTATATGCCGATCCTGGAGCCCTTCTCCAGAGTATGTAAACATTTTAAAACATCTTAACCATAATACAATGCACCCCAAACCCTCTTTCTTTTGAACCTCTACCCCCTACACACACACACACACACACACACACACACACACACACACACACACACACACACATACTCACATATACACACACATACACACTCTCACACACACACTCACATTCACATACACGACTTAACATTTGTAATACTGGCAAATCTGCTCCCTGCATTGATGAACACACTCTTCCAAGAAATTACCAAGGTATCAAAATATCCAAAAACCACAAAATAGTCTTTTCTTCAATCCCTGGTTCTAGTTTCATATCTAATTTCTCTTTTCAGAGAGGTTGGTAAACCTCCAAAATAAGACTTCAGAGATATCAAATTTTGCCTTTTGGCTTTTCTGAGTTCCCAACAGTGCATCCCTCTCCCTAGCATAATTTCAAGCAGCTTCTGCAAACCACACAGAAAACAAGAAAACATCTTGAGGCACAAATATGACAGAAGGGGGAGAAAAGCTTTTTCATCAATGGGAAATGAGCACCTTGTGCAAACTATTGATGGTATTTTGACATGTTGTGGGTGGGTTAGAAAAGTGTACTATAATCTGCATTTAAAAAGCTTATAAATGCATTCAAAGGGTAAGCCGGTTAGTGCCATCACAAGTACAGAAACACTCGATAACAAAGGCAGTCAGCATTTTCCATACCATATGCTTGTAAATGTTATTCTGCAGGGAACCAATTAAAACTATGGAATACTTAGAACACAGACATATGGAACCAAACAGAGCAACTTATCTTGTCACTGCAGTGCTTGCTCAGTACATCTATTAAGAACATGTAACACTGAATTATTAGGACCAATACATGTTGTCTTAATTCTGAGTACTGAAAACAAACCTAGTTTTTAAAAAACCCACTAACATAGGTGATGTTGTTTATGGTTTCTGTTTTCAATGTTGTCTTGTAATTTTAAGGTCACTTTCAATTAAGTGAAGCCCCCAACTTTAACATTGTGCAAAACAATAATGCTAAATATCAATTGTCCATCTTCAATGACCTGTGTTATGTACAAGTCATTTAAAATCCTTGGATATCAGTTTTCTCATCCATAAAATGGGCTTAATACAATAGCAACCTACCTCATAAAAGACATTGTGATAAAGATGAAAGTACTTTAGAAAGTATTAGTCATTATCACATCAGTGAAGGCATTTTTTATTATTGGGTCAAAAAAAGGTAGAGATTATATGAAGCAAACATAATACAATATTAGCCCTACAGCCTTAAAGATAAAAATATGGAGATAGTGATAGCATATTTCCAAGGATGGAAGAAAAGCATCTTAGCTGTGTGTTTGACAAGGCATTTATTCAATTTATGTATTTAATTCATTTTTTTCTTTTTTCTGTTTATTTATGTAGGCACTCAACAACATAAATTTTCCTCTAAGAACTATTCTGGATGCATCCCATAAATTTTAATGTTTAGAATTATTATTGCCAATGTCCTTCAAGTATTCTGGTTTTTAAATTATGACTTTAATGTAATCATTGTTTTTATAAGAGTAATCATTATTTTGTAAATGCAATTTTATAACTTTTTTCATGTTACTGTTCTCATTTTATTGAATCATATCCTAAAAATACAGTAAATGACTCCCTCAATTTCTATCCCATCCTTTGGGCAATTTTGGCAGAGATATTTGGTTTCATTGTCTGTGTGGTCAGTCACATAGTGTGCTGAAAGAAACCAGAATGAACTCTGTAATAAGATCAGTCTAATTTCACATTTGTTTTAAAGGAACTGTAGCTGGTTCTGGGAATTTCTAATTATTGAACTGTGCTTATAACCCAGAATATTAGGAAAATACAGATTGGTCATTTTTAAAGATTGTGTTGGCAAAACTACAGTAGGTGATAGGAAAAAAATTTTAGCAAGATACAATGAGAAAGTGAAGTCATATATTCCATAGATCTTCAACATCAAGAGACCAAGAAGAATGAAAAGATATGGATGATAAAAACTCAGCAATGGTACCACAGGAAATCTTTCCTACCCTGTCTCCCTCAATAACTACTGCCATCCCCCCAAAAAATTGCCTTGAATTTATTTTAGATGTATTTTTATATGTACATGTGTCTCCTCTAATAAAAGAAGCTACTGGAGGATGAGGGCTGTTTCATTTCTCTCTTTGTATTACCAATATTTGTAATTACTTGTATTTTGCAATTTGTATTATTAAATTTGTAATTTGTATTACTAGAATAGTACTTAGAAGAGACTAGGTGCCTAATGAATTCTTGTGAACTAAAAGTTTATTAATCAGCTTTCAACATGGAAAAAATTAGTCAACAAGCATTTATTGACCATTTACTATGTATTAGACACTAGGTATTACAAATAAAGGTGAGAAAAATTCCTCCTTCTCAAAGATCATACAACCCAATAGGGGAAAAGATGGTATCTAGATTAAATCATAAAGAATTCGAGATAAAGGGGCAAAGTATTCCTGGGGAAATACCAGTACAAAGATGAGGAAGTAGGAGACAGTTCCTCTGGCAAATCTCTAATTTAAAATATTTTATAAAACATTAATGAATTATTAGTGTAATTGTGAACTAATTCAAACATTCTGTAAAACAAGTTGGAACTATGCTCAAAGGACTCTAAAATCATGCATACTTCTTAATCCAACCAAGGGGATGTATACTCTAATGTTTCTAAAAGTCCAATGATCTGCTCCCAAGTTACAATCAAACCTTGGTTTTTTATCAGTTTAACTATGCACTCTACACTTTTCCCTTGGGGTAGGGAAGGCTGTTTTCTAAGCATTTGTCCCATTTCAGTTGAAACACTAGTTTAGCCTTTAACAAAGTTTCCTGCTTGTCTATTTTTGTACTCACTCTATTTCCAGGTCATAGATATGGGTCCTTAGTCCATGTTGGGCACCAGAATGTAATATTCTGGTTAGCTTTCTAGAAGTCTTGGGACCAGTCTTCATTTCAACAGAATAATCACCACAAGAATAGTCAGGAATAAAGTCCTGTTGGATTGCGTGAGATAATGCAAGGGCTTCTGGGAAAAATTACTTCAACCAATGAACTTGTTCCTCCTAAGCATGCAAGCTCCTCCCCAGGAGTTCACAAGTAAAACTCCCAGTAAAGGCTGGAACTAGAGAATTGTTAAGTACCGACTTACCACTTAGTAAGAACCTAATATCTCATTATCTCATTAGCACTTAGTAAGAACCTAACATCTCCTCCTTTCTTTTGATTTAGAACATAGGGTGGTCATGACCTTGAAACATAAATCCATCAATATGGGAGGCATTACACATAATTACATAGATTACATAAACACATAGTAACATAATACATGCTAGAAGTATGTAAGTTCATTGTCCATTAGTCTTATCTTGTGTTAGGTTGCCTCCAGAAGCTCCCCAAGAATCCTGCTCCCAGAAAACTATTACAATTTAGAGAACAGAACATTACAAAGTGGAATCCAGAAGTTTATTGTCCATTAGTCTCATCTTGTGTTAGGATGCCTCCAGAAGCTCCCCAAGAATCCTGCTCCCAGAAAACTATTACAATTTAGAGAACAGAACATTACAAAGTGGAATCCAGAAAAACCTGGAAAAACTTAACATGAACTGATGCAAAATGAAATGAGATAAAGCCAAGAGAACATTGTACATAGTAATAGCAACATTGTGCTATGATCATCTAGGAGTGACTTAGCTCTTTTAGGCAATATGATGACCTAATGAATTCTTGTGAACTAAAAGTTTATTAATCAGCTTTCAACATGGAAAAAATTAGTCAACAAGCATTTATTGACCATTTACTATGCATTAGACACTAGGTATTACAAATAAAGGTGAGAAAAATTCCTCCTTCTCAAAGATCATGCTCTACTGGCAGTTACAATTACTAGTCTGTCCTAGGCCCAATAGAGTACCTTTGACTACTGACCACTTCAGTGTGAACTCTACCTGGCTCGCCTCCTCTGAGGCCTTCAAAGGTCTCTGGCCATGATTTCTTGAATCTATAGTTTAATAACTGGTAGTGCACTCAAGAACAGCCACGTGTAATCTTAAAAGCCTTTATTATACCTACTCACATAATGCCCTGACTTGATCAGAAGACCCATGTGTTCACTACCAAACTCCTTACCTCTTTCGGCTATCCATCCGCTTGGCTCAGCTACCCTAGGTTAGGGAGCCAGGTTAAAGAGCGCCAGGTTAAAGAGGCATGTATCCCACAAGAGATTAAAAAGGGAACGAGAAGAACCCATATGTACAAAAATATTTATAGCAGCTCTTTTCTCAGTGAAAAGAATTGGAAATTGAAGGAATGCCCATATATTGGAGAATGGCTGAATAAATTGTGGCATGTGATTATGATTGAATAGTATTATTATATAAGAAATGATGAGCAGAATGCTCTCAGAAAAACCTACAAAGTCCTCCATGAGTGTAAGCAAAGTGAAATATATTAAATACAAAGTAATAGTAATGTTATGGGATGATCAGCTGCAAATTATTTTGCTATTCTCAACAATTAATTCAATTATCTAAGACTGCTCTAAAGGATTCATGATAAAAAATGTTATCCATACCCAGATAAAGTTTCATATATCCAAATACAGATTGAAACATTATTTTTTTAAACTTCATTTTTTCTTGAGAATTTTTTTTGGGGGGAGATATAAGTTTTCTTTCACAACTTGACTTTTATGGAAATGTTTTACATAACTTCACACAAGCTTTCTTAATGGGGGAGGTTGAGGAAAGAAGGAAGAGAATCTAGAACTCAAAATTTTAAAAAACAAATGTTAAAAATTGTTTTACATGTAACTGGAGAAAATATAATTTTAAAGAAAAAAGAAAAAATGAACAAAAATATTTTAAATGATACAAAAATGACAGAGTACATGAACAATAACTAAAGCTATAAGGTCCAGGCTAATTACTTCACTCAGAAGTTATATGGCACTATTTTGTGAATAATTTAGGAAAGTTCCACCATCAAGTCAGGTAACCTGTTAAAAAAACCCTGCTCTTTACAGAAGGCAATGGACCAACGTTTTAATAGCCTTCTGGGGGATGGGGAAATTTTTTTATATTTGCTTAATGGTATGTTCTAAAGTTTAAAATAGTTTAAAGGAGCTCTGTGAAAATGCCACCTCTGGGGCAGCTCAGCAACAGAGGGCTTGATAAATACCAGACAAATACAGTACAATAAGGAAATGGGGTTCCTTGGAAGCTTCTGACAGTCCTGAGATGCTGTATAGTAAGAAAAAAATCATTATGAAAACAATATGCCTCAATGTTAAATTAGAATTTCATTTGACTTCCATTCATTTTCTGTGCCTACCACTGGGTACTCTCTATCTTGTATCTCTGTGCTTTTGCATTTGTTTGTCCCCTACCCTATCCCCATGCTGGGAAAGAGCTCCTTTTTCCATTTTACCTCCCAGAATCTCTGCAAGGGGAAACCTGGAAAATAAACTTAATTTAGAAAGTCTAAGAGGATCCACTGTATCCTGGGCCATCCCCAGTTGTCTTGATTTCTGTCTTGCTCCTGACTTTGATGACTTTGGAAGAGAGAGTGAGGCAGAGTGCTTTGCACAACTCTGCCTCAATTAAATCCAGTTCACGAACAAAACAAAGATGCCTCATGGAATCATTAGTCTTCTTCAAAAACAAAGGACCAGTAACAACAACAACAACATTAGAATCCCTCCCTTCCTTCAAGGTGTACCCCAAACATCACCTTCTAAACCAGGGTTCTTAATTTGGTACTCAGACTTTGAGAATTTGAGAAGATCTAAGATTTGATATGGGAAAAATTACAACTTTTTTTGATTATTATTATTATTATTTTATTATTAGCTGAAATTTAGCATTTCCTTTGATTATTTAATAATAGAACTTTGAGAAGTGTTCCATAGATTTTGCCAAACTGCCAAAGAAGTCCGTGACATAAGAAATGGTTAAGAACTCTACATAGTGGAGCAGCTAGGTCTGGAATTATGAAAAACTGATTTCAAATCTAGCCTCAAACTTACTGTGTGACCTTCTTTCTACCTCAATTTCCTCAAACTATAAAATAAGTTTAATAATAGGCTGTGATGACCAAATGAGATAATATTTGTAATTACAGTGCCGCATAGTAAGAATTTAATAGTTGCTTGTTTCCTTCCTTCTTACACAAATCATTTTCCTAATCTGCCCAGTTGCCAGTACCCTCATTCTTTATTTTATATTTATTTATCCTGTATTTGCATATATAGATTATTGTCTCCCTTGGAAATATAAGCTCATTGAGAGTACAGATTGTTTAAATTTTTATATCTGTATCCTCAGTACTTAATATAGGGTCTGGTATTTTTTAACAAATGCTTGGTGATTTATGAACTTCTAAATTCCTATTACAAAAGGTGAAAATAGCTATAGAAGGAAGAAAAAAGTACTGAAACCATCTAAGAGTGGTTTACTTTCATATCAAAATAAGCATTTTAATAAATTTAGTTGTAGAATCAAAGGGAGATAGGGAGGAATAATAGAGTTTTAAATTTTAGTTTACCAACTGTTTTAACCTGTCTAATTAGTTACCCTCTAAACCACACTTCAACTGCATACAAGAAATTAAGCCCTAGCTAGATAGGAAAATATTGTTATTACTATGCAAATAAATAAAATTTGCATTTTAAAAAACCACTTTATGCAAAAGGAAACTTCATTCATCTCTTCTTTGGAGTTTAATAATAAGGGACCTATCCAGTACTCAAGTCACTTTTAGCCCTACCACTCTTCCATCATGGTAGCAGATAAGCCTTTGAAACACTTACAGAGTAGAAACTTCTACTGTATCCCATAAGAAAAAGAACCTTGAGGCTGTATAATTGAGGGCAAAGGGGTGTTTTCTTCCTAAGAATATGGTATGAAGATAAACTACTAAAAGACCTGGTTTTGAGTATAGCCTCTGACTTGCATGAGCTGGCCAATCATGAGTAAGCCACTTAATCTCTCTAAATTGCAGTTCTGAGCCTTGTCTATAAAATGAGCATAATAATAACCAAAGCACTGAAGCACTGTATACAATTCAGTTATTATTTTTACATTATTATTATCAATATTAATTGTGAAAATGACTTAAAGAACACTAGTCAAGTAATCTTCATCTCTTTTCCAAGTTAAAAGACAAAAGGGCATAGCGTAGACAATTCACCTATATAGCCTGTAAAGCTGTATAATCCTCCACCTGAGCCAAATTCTAAAGCCATTTGTACCCATGAAAAAAGCAACTAGTTCCACTTATTAGCATAATTTTTGAACTTTGTGTTTTTGTATTTGTTTCCCAGAATTGAACATAGTATCTAGCACATAATAAACATTTAACAATTTTTTTATTCATTCATGTTCAACCAAAACCTAAGGAAACCACACATATTTTCATCTTTACTCTGTTACCATTTCTCTCAATATTTCAGAAGTTTCATTTATGTGTTTCTAAATTATTCTAAAGCAACAAGAGTGGAGAATGGTGCTAATGTATATAGAAAGTTAGAGGCAAAATCATCACATAGGCTAAATATTATCTCTATGTCCATTTATATCTCTCTCTTCACATCTTTGATTTTTTCCTTCAAGAGCTTCCTTAAATACTTCTTTTAGACAAGGGGCAGGTCTTGATAGTGCCTAGAATCTCATTGTAAACTAACTTAGAATTTTCAGAAAGATGAAATCAAAGAAAAAAATCTGTGTAACAGAATTTTTACCTACAAGATAAGCCTTAAGTCAAACTACCCAGATGACTTTATATGTAAGCCTAGCCCTAGTGATTTATTTCACATTTATTCTGAGGTATGACTAATTATTGACTGTAAAACATACTTAGAAATTGGAGTGCAGTAACTGGAAACTGGAATATGACCAAGTGAATGGTCTACCACTTAAAGAAAGAAATTTCTTTAAATTATAAATAACACACAATTAAAGGCAAGAGCCTTTAACTGAAGATGGATGTCCACCCCTTTTTGTGCATAACAACGAGTCATTATTGTAAAGAGGACATCTGTCTGATCTGTTCAAGATGGAAAAAATCTGCACTTAATTATTCTATAAAGACACCATTAATTGCACTTAGTGCCCTCTTCTACAGATTCCAAAATAACCTCCAGAAAAGAAGTAAGGACCTCAGCAAACATATTGCTATTGACATATTTTGTTTCCTTTCCTCCATAACCCCCCCTAAAAAGTTGTTTATCATAGCAGAAACAAGGATTGATTGATAACAGTATAAGCAAGATGCACTGCTGACTTCTGGGTAATAATGATTAGCACAGAAGGGTTAGCAGTGTGGTCAATAGGATGGCTTTCTGGATCAATGTAGATTCATGAAATGGTGTTGATGATACTGAGTGCAACAAAATGGATTTATGAAGAGGATAGGATAGCAGTTTATAGAATAAAATGTTCTCTCTAAGGAATACTAGAGAGAAAGATGCAGGAGAGAAAAAGCAGCAGTAGGGAGAATTATCCTCCAGCAGCTTCTAGAAGTAAAACAGCATTTTGGAGATTATTTATTCAAAAAGCTTTATTCAAAAGCACAAAATTCCATCACTAGGCTTTCCTTATCCATATTTCCAAAGCCTGCTTTTAATTTTAATGAAATTTCTGCATTTTGAATCTGCCACCTTGCTTAGTTTTAACTCCATGGGACAAAATGGCCTCCCAAGATAAATTCATCATTTCTAAACTCACCACAATGTTGCTAATTCAAGCTTTGGTTGACCCCACCTCATTCAGCCTGTCATCTGAAAAAAAAGTCCAAGAGCAGAAAATCAAACTCTACCCAATTCTTTCCTTTATAGAGGACAGAAGCTGGACTCAGCTCACTCCTCTTTGCAGTTGCTGCTCTGTTTGATCTCAACACCATGGAACAAGATGCCCCCTTGTCAACTACCCTCTAGTCTCTCTCACACATATATTCCATCTGCTTTCCTTACTCCTTTTGTGTATTGTCTCCCTGTAAGCTCCTTGAGGGTAGGGACATCTCGAAATATGCAGCAGAGTAGAAATTTAATAAATATTTATTGATTGCATTGGAATCCTTAAAGGACTTTTTTACTATAAATGTTTTGGAATATACATATATATATATATATATAATTGTTGTCTTTAATCCCCAAGATTTGGTATAATGCCTGACACAGAGTAGGCATTTAAATACTTTTTGATTTTTTGATGGAATTCATTACTTGTAGACTGTCTTCTAAAGGATTTGTTGCTCCAATATAAACTTATGAAAAATACAAAGAAGAATTTCCTGACCAAGAGCTTTCTTAAGCGCTGGTATAGAGATTTTAAAAGGAGGTGAAAATAGCTGCTCAACTCTTTGAGATATCTTAGAACAGAAGAAAGAATTAATGGTTCCCTTCTAATCCAAACTCTCTGGTAGTTCTTGGGCTTAAAAACGACTTTTAAAATACTACTTATAACCCATCCTTCAATGTAATTCAACATTCATTTTAAATGGCAAATATATTATTTCTCAAGTGTATATCTTTCACAAAAGTCTCACTTTGATGTCGAGAAATACTGAATTCTCAAAGATCATCCCAATGGAATACAGAATTTATAAGGCTCTACCAAGTTGGAAGGAATTTGGTAACAAATCTAGTGATAGATATGATGAGGAGCAGCCTAGCTTAAATTCATAGAGACTTATCACTAAATAATATGTGAGGGATTATGAATTTTCAGCCAGAAACACCTGAAGATCATTTTCCAAGACATAAAGATAAAAAAAAAGACATAAAGATGTACCAAACTGTACTAGTGGAAGTGCACATCTTATATCTTCAGCTTCATTAAGTATTAAAACTAGGTGTATAGGAAGTTATCAAACCAACCATTCTGTGAATAAAGAATTTTTTGGATCTTTTGTTTTTATCATTCATGTGACAAGACTTTTTAGTATCCAGAAGAAGAAAAAACAATTATTTAATTCATTGATTGCAAACTGATTTTTATTTCTGTCATATACATTTATCGTTTCATTTGTTTGTTTCAAGTATTAGTTTCTGCCTCCAAAAAAGTTGTAAAATATAATGTGTAAAATATAATATATTTGAATTTCTACTAGTGTGCTGAATTTCATTATTTTGCATTTCACAACAGGAAACAGACTTCAGAACTAGTATTCTCCTGTGGCAATCAATTCTAAAGTCTAATCAAACTTAAAAATTAACAACTTTTAAACAAAAGAAATATAACACTGATTCAAAGATGTTCTAATTGTCCATTGTTGTTCCAGATGTTGGATAGTATTTCATAAACCATTAATGAATATATCAACAAATTCAGAATTCTAATTATTGAACCTTAACAAAAAAATCATTGTACATAAGGAGAAATAAATCAGCAGACATTTATTTAGATAAACTCTGAGTGTATTTTTATGTGATTGCACATGACAAAATATTCAAGATGGGTGGTATAATGGATATAACTCTTGGCCTGGAGGCAGCAAAGACTCAGTTTCGTGAGTTTAAATCTAGCTTCAGCTACTTGGCTAGTGACTTAACCCTGTTGGCCTCAGTTTCCTCATTTGTCAAATGAACTGGAGAATGAAATGGCAAACCACTGAAGTATCTTTGCCAAGAAAACTCCAAAGGACATTATAAACAATCCATGACTGAAAAATGATTCAACAATAAAACGTAGCACAATAAGTTCATATATTGCAATAGGAAAAAGACTTCTAATGAGTACAAAATAATCATAAATTTAGTCTTACCCCTTAAAAGTACTTGTCCCCCTTTCTTTCTCTTATGTAGGAGAGAGAAATAGCTTTTGTTAATGAATCTTAGTGTTTTCCAGTTATTTAAATCATTCTAATATGAAGGACAACCAAACAACTCATGAAAATCCTGGTGAATTAAAAAAAATTGGCCCAAATAAAATAATTCCAATAAAGAACTGAAACTACGGGCATATTTCCACCTAATATCATTGTTTCTATGCAAAAAAAAATAGGTAAAATAATGATATAAAGGATTATTTCTTTATAGTAATGCCAAAAATTCAATTTTTATTTCAGGCAAAAAGCCAATGGCATTTTTCTGAAAACTTGTTATGGAGGTGTTTGATTATCAAGTATTAATGATTCTGTTGCAAAACAATGTTGGTTGGGGCAATACACTGGATGTGACTGTATTATATAAACATTTCAATTTAACCACCTTATAACATATTCTATATGTAATAGAAATCTATTGTTGATGATCTGTTCCTATTCACAGAAGGTCTTTGGAAAAAACATATTCTTTTTTCAGTATGATAGAAAGAACGGTATCTGAAATCAGAGAATTAACATGTACATCTCAAATACAATATCTGTTTGACCTTGAAAAGTCACTCATTCCCAAAATTTTTGTTTTTTTTAATTCATTGGGTTTTTTTTGTTTGGTGTGGGGGGATGGGGGGAAGGGGTGTGTGTATGTTTTGACTGAGTCTTCCTATTTCCCCCAGGTAGGGAAATGCAGAGGACAGTCATGGCTATCAATCACAATAGTGATTGGCATGGAGACTTTAACCTATTTTGTTTTTCCAATCTGAGCTGCTTCATTCTTCCTTGGTCAACCTTGTGGGTCTCAATTTCTGAGGACTCACCATATTTGCTGCCATACCTAGTACAGACACCAGTTTGGTTTTATCCCAATTTCAATTCAGAATTCCTGAACTCCAGAAATCCACTAGCCTCACCCTCCCAAACAGCAGGAACTATAGTCATATGCATCTGTGCCTAGCACCCTTTTCATTCTTATAATCGCTAGTATTTAGATGGTGCTTTAAGATTTGCAAAGCACTTTGTTAAATATATAATCTCATTGAGTTCTCATCTTTAAAATGAGGTATTTGTACTATAAGGCTCCTGAGATCCATTCCAGCTCTAAATTTAGGAATTTATGAACTATTTATAAGTTGGGAAACATGACTATTTTGTAAGAAGTTGCAATAATATCTTAGTAAATGTTAATAAAAGTCCATACCAAAATCTTTCTCCAGAAAATTTCACCAACTAACTCTTTCCCCTACCAGATGCCACCAGTTTTCTCTAGATTTCCTCTCCTCTCACCCCCACCCAAGTTTGCCTTAATTTTTTTCTTCCTTTTGTTATCATATAACTTCGAATTCTCAAAATTCTCTTCCACTGGCAGAAATTGACAGAAAGATAGTCTTAAAATTAGAAAAACCCACTCTACAAACTGGTAGTCATATCATAATCCCACTATTATGACTTGCCAGTTCCATTTCCCTAAGGATTTATAGCTCATCTATAGCATTCAAAGACATTCAATCTCGACTTCTAATAGACATTTAAATATAACTTATAGCTGACTACTTAAGATAGACTTCCTATCTTATAATAAGTAATACTGCATTGTTAGAAGATTTCGTTGATTAATTTAACACAATCATCAAAAATAGCCTCTGAAAGAGATTTGGGGGGGGGTCGGGGAATGGATATTCTGAAGTCATGATTCACATTAAAAATTCAGTTGACTCATTAGTTTTTATCAGTGTGGTTTCCCCTGTCCCTTCAAAGTATATTCAGTACCTACTCTTTAAATTATTCTACTATTACAGAAGTTCTTAACTTTTTTGCTGTTTTGAGGTGTGGTAAAGCTTATAGGCTTCTCAGAGTGATATATTTAAATGCATGAAGCAAAATATATAGGATTGTTAAATACACATACATACATACATATATATATATATATATATATATATATATATATATATATATATATATATATATAAAAGGCAAATGGAGATGGTTTTCCCCTAATTCTATATTTCAAAATCATAAAGAAGTAGAGCTCATGAAATTTCCCTTTGTTTTTGGTCCATTGTCTCTTTTGTAAGAATCTGAAGACAGGTTTCTATTATAAACTTAGAAGATGTAGCTTACACAAACAGCAAAACCATTCTTCTCTTACTGCTTTTATCAGTTCCTCCTTTCTCAGTCTTTAGCAGCCTGAGGAATGCCAATCCCAAATATGGTGAACCTAAGGAACTAAATACTAAACTGAAGCAGCCCAGGAAAGTATATACAGTCTCATAGCATTCATAGACCCAAAGGACACTAGAAATACTTTGGATATGAAATTTTACTAGGTCTGGAATCTAACTGAATTTAGCAAAGTGTTAATGAAACAGCTACTACATACATTCAAATTATATTCAAAGCTACAAATATCAACTACTTACTATGTGCAGGGCATTAAACAAGATATAGGAGATAAAAGACAACAAAAAACTACTCCTGCCCTCAAAGAGCTTATATTCTACTAAGAAATAAAAACAAAATATGATAAGGAAGAAAACAATACTAACAATGTGAGGGATCAGGAAAAGCTTTGCATAAGAAGTGGCATCCACAGTGATCTTATAAGAAATCTACAAGCTGGAGATAAGGAGTAAAAGCATTCTAGGAATACAACATAGCTTAGGAGGAGATGATATATTGAGGAAAAAACTGGAAACAAAGTATATAATTATCAATTGGGGAATAGCTAAACAAACTATGATAACTGAATAAAACAGAATATTAGTGCATTGTAAAAAATATATATAACATATGAAGAACACAGAGAAGCAAATTTAGGTGAATTGATACAAAGTCAAGGAAGCAAAACCAGGAAAGCTACATTTATGATCTATCTATCTATCTATCTGTCTGTCTGTCTATCTATCTATCATTGCAACAATGTAATTAGAAAAAAAATAACAATGACAAAATGAAACAACATTGTATGATTATAAAAACCAATCCTAGATTTGAAAAAATAAAAGAGAAATCTTACTTTTCTGCCTTTTTATAGATAGAAGACCAAGTATGGAATTTTGCATATTTTTCAGAGTTGATTTTACTTAATTGTCTATTTTCTCCTCTCTTTTTTATTTTTTGTTATAATATATATATATATATATATATATATAAAGTGCTGCCATGAATATTTTAGTGATGGAAACTTTCTACTTTTGACCTCCTCAGGCTACATGAATCACTGTAAGATGAAAGGCTATGATCATTTTAGTCACTTTCTTAGTATTGTTTTTTTTTCCAAAATAATTGTATCAACTTTCCAGAACCTCTCCAACATTTATGATTCTCATATTTTGCCATATTTTCAAATTCCCTATGTATGAAATGAAACCTTAGAATTGTTCTGATTTGCAATAGTCTTTTTTAAATCCTGATTTAAAGTAATCTTTCATTTGGTTTAAATATTTACTTTTCTTGAAAACTGTTTATATCCTTTGACCCCTCAAAGAAACACTTTCAAAATTACTTCAGTTGTACACAGGAGACATGACTTGAAGATTAATTTCCATGAAAGGCAACATAATATAGCGGACTGAACACTAACTTTAGAGGCAGTAATGTAATCCAACTCTTCATTTCAGAGGGAAGAAAAAGCTCAGATATAGAAAATGACCAGCCCAGAAGCCAAGCTTACAAATCATGTCCTATGAGTATTTTATGTTTCAACCTAGAAGCAATAGGAAGTGGAAAAAGAAGAAAGAAGAAGAAGAAGAAGAAGAAGAAGAAGAAGAAGAAGAAGAAGAAGAAGAAGAAGAAGAAGAAGAAGAAGAAGAAGAAGAAGAAGAAGAAGAAGAAGAAGAAGAGATGAAGAAGAAGAAGAAGAAGAAGAAGAAGAGGAGGAGGAGGAGGAAGAGGAGGAGGAGGAGGAGGAGGAGGAGGAGGAAGAGGAGGAGGAGGAGGAAGAGGAGGAGGAGGAAGAAGAAGAAGAAGAAGAAGAAGAAGAAGAAGAAGAAGAAGAAGAAGAAGAAGAAGAAGAAGAAGAAGAAGAAGAAGAGGAGGAGGAAGAGGAGGAGGAGGAGGAGGAAGGAAAGAAGGAAGGAGAAGAAAGACAAGGAGGAGGAGGAGGAGGAGGAAGGAAAGGTGACATTCAGATTTATATTTTAGGAAATCAACTGGACAATATTGTTGGGGATGAATTGGAGAAGAAAGACTGGAAATATGAAAATCAATTAAACAGCTATTTAACAGTCCATTTAAGAATTAATAAGAACCTGAACTAGGCCAGAGCCTGAGTGTATAGACGAAATGAGACATAATAATGCACTATATAGGAAACTAGTGATTCTAATATAATTCACTTTTATAAAGATTCCAACTAAGAACTTAAGTATAAAATTGAATGAACGCTCCATTTGACAAGAAAGAAGACCCTAATGGCATTCAACTAGAAAGAAACAGAAATAAGTAGACTGTTACCATCAAGCTTTCCAGTAGCTATGAGACTATTCAAGATTCTAAGTATTATAATTAAAAATATTCATAATATGCCAATATGAAAATAAGGGGAGAAGGGAGAGATGTCCTTTTGGTCTTTTTGTTGTTGTTGTTCAGTGGTTTCAATCATGTCCAACTCTTTGTGACCCCACTTGGAATTTTCTTGGCAAAGATAATGGAGTGGTTTGCCATTTCTTTCTCCAGGTCATTTTATAGACAAGGAAACTGGAGCATATAGGGGTAAGTGACTGCCAGCATCACACAGCTAGTGTCTAAGACCCTATTTGAACTCAGGAAAATATGGGTTTTGGACTTCAGGTCTGGCTTTCTAGCTATTGCACCCATCTAGCTACCCATTTTTTAGAAATTTAGAAATGCTTTACACTTTTAAAAATTATTCAGGATTCCAAAGAGTGTTTATGTGAATTATTTAGGTAAATATATACGTAGATATAGATATATTGATTTTTATCATATTAGAAATTAAAAGGCATTTGTGTTATTATAAAAAGTAGTTTTTAACCTCAAAGGCTCCTGAAGGAATCTCACTTTGAGAACAACTACTTCAGACCTTGAGGTTTATAAAGCAATTTTCCAAAAATCCTTAAAATGTTTTTTTAAAAAATTAAAAGGAGAATGCTCAAGATGAAAAGGGACTGTTAAAGGGGAAGGCAAAATAGTAGGCCATGTAACATTAACAAAGAGCCAGAAAATGACAATTCCTAAGCAGAAAACCAAAGGCCAAAAAAAAGAAAAAGAATGTTATAAATAATTAAAAGCATCATAAATAAAGTAATATGCATAGCCACATATCACAAACAACTTGAAGCAGAGGAAAAACAAAGAAAGGGAACACTAAAGATCCAGGAAAACAGGAAATCCATCTAAAGAAAGACTGGCAAGAAGAAGAAGGAAAATAAACAGCAAACCCACAATGCAGAGAGAAAAATAGCCAACTCACTTGAGGGGAGGAAGTAATGAACTGCTTAATCTGCAAAAGGGGCAGCAACTTTTTGTTTTTCCTAAAATAGCTTATATAAGACATTTCTGACTTCTTTATTTTATACGTACAAAAACTATGATCAATTCAGTCCTTGTCTTCCTACCAACCTCAATAATATGTAAATATGTTGATGTGTTCTTTATACTTCAAGTCCCATGATGACCTGTTTTTATATGTAATGTTCAGAAGATACTAATGGTTTTGACAATAAGCAACAATCTATAGTTATGGGTGTTATTGCTCAGTCATTTCAGTTGTGTCCAACTCTTTGTGCTCACATTTGGGGTTTTTTTGGCAAAGATATTGGAATGCTTTGTCATTTTCTTCCATAGATCATTTGACAGATGAGGAAATTGAGGGAAACAGGATTAAATGACTTGATCAGAATCACCCAGTAAGTGTCTAAAGCCAGTCAGGAAGATGAGACTTCCTGATTCCAGGCACAAACTGTGCCACCTAGCTGCCCATAGCATAGAAACAAGTGTCAAATATTCAGGGATCTGTTAGATAAATAGGAAGAAAAGGCCATACATTATCTAGATAGTGTATTCTGGGGAGTTGTGCAGAGGAATATTCATCATTTCCTCTCATGCAAAAAAAAAAAAAAAACGAAAAAAACAAAAACAAAAACAAAAACAAAAAACCCCACAACCCATACAAATTTGAAATCCCATGGTTAAATTTTTATTCCTTTAGAAGATATAATGAAGCTCTGGAATGAATATTTGTTCTCTAGTTAGCAGACTTTGGTTCAAATGCTGCTTCTGATGCTTGTATGGCCTCTGGCTTACCCTTGACTCAATTGTCTCATCTGTAAAATAAAGGAGTTGGACAAGTTCTGACACCCTTTCCAACTCTCTCTCTGTGGCCTTGTTTCAAACCCTGGTCCCACTGCTAACTATTTGAGCTTAAGCAAGTCACCCTCTCTGGGTATCTGTTCCATCTATAAAGTGAGAGGTTTGAACTCAATGACCTCTGTGTTCCCTAGCACCTTTATATAGTTTTCTTCACCTCTAGAGTGATCTAACTGGGGCAGGGAATTTGCCTCTCCAGGAAATTTTAAAAAGTACCTGGATTATAGCCTCTCCTCTGATTAACTCTGGTCCCTCTTCCCTCTGTTTATATAAAATGGAGAGAGGGATTGGGCATGATATTTTTAAAACTCCCTTCCAGATCTAACAGTTTGTTAATCCAGAAGATCTAAGTTCTTTTTTGACTCCATCCCAGCTGAGCTCAAATTTCAGCAAGAATTGGATGAGTTTTCTTCTATGACTTTGCACAAGTCATTTCCTTTCTCGGAGCCTCATTTTACTCTTTTGTAAAATGAAATAGTTGGATCTGTTCATTCAGATCAAAAAGTATACTTTCAAGGTTTGAGGGAGATTGATTTAAAATCTCTTTCATTCCTCTCCCCCAAAGCATTTATTTATTGTCAGATATTTCACTCTGCTTCCAAGCCCCAAATATGGATTGACTTAATTATCAAGGATAAAATAAGAAGCAGACAAATGGCCCAATTCCTTTTGGCCAGCCTTCAGAAAAAGAGGACTATAAGGTCCTGTCTTTGTATACTCCAATCATGTGGTATATACACATATACAATACACACATATGCACACATGCTGCTGTCATCACCACCACCACTACTAACAACACAACAGAGGTTGTTTTTCAGACTACTTGCCCTATGTGTGGTCAGTAATACTTGTTCCAGGTGCAGCAGTTCTGGTCTGTGCTCTGGTAATAACTTATTAAATGATTACAGGTAGAAGAGGGTCAGCTAGATGGCTCAGTGGAAAGAGCACTGTGCTTGAATCAGGAAGACTCATCTTCCTGAGTCCAACTTTGGCTTCAGATACTTATTAACTATTTGACTCTGGGAAAATTACTTAATACTGTTTGCCTCATGAAGAGTTGGATATTATTGAAATTACATAACAATAATAACAGATAGAAGAGGTAATGCTAGGTATTGGTGTGTCAATGAAAAATCAAACTCTTTCGTGATGCTGCATAGGGCCAGACTGAATATATACCTTGCTTATTTTTCTTTTCCTTCACTTCTATTGTAACTCTTAAGTAACAGTAGAAATGTTATGGGCAAGAAGCCAGAAGTAATAATGAAACACAAGGTCTTAGTTCCACTTTAAAACTTGCCAACCCATTAGTATGCTAATTATTTAGAAATATTCTTCATACATTATAGGGGGGTGAAAGAAAAAAAAACACAAGACCAGCATTACTTTAAGACTTCTGTCTTCCCTGGTTTTCCTATCCATTTTGTTCTGTTTATCTTATTGTCCAGGCTAAAATACTCATGTTCCTTAGATGTTTGTGAAAGCCTGCTGGTACAGATCTCTGCTAAACATTTTGCTGCAGCTGATGTATTCTCATCTCTATGTGCTGTGATTTCGGTGAGTGGTACTGTTTCCATCATACTGACAATTATTTTAAAATACAGACCCTGGAGTAGGAATGCTTCTGAAAGCTAAAAAGGAGAAGTATGAGATATAAAATGAATCACCAAAAAGATTGTCAACTTAAAGCACCCAGTACTAAAGAGGACAAAACTCTGTCATAAAATGTAAGATATTTCCACTTATCATTACTAAAGGGAGGAGCTAGGAAGCACAGTGGATTTGGGATCAGGAAGATTCATCTTTGTGAGTTCAAATCCAGTCTCAGACACTTACTAGCTGTGTGATCGTGGATAAGTCACCTAACTCTGTTTGCCTCAGTTTCCTCATCTGTAGGATGTAGAAGGAAATGGCAAACTAGTCCAATATCTTTGCCAAGAAAACCCCAAATGGAGTCACGTGAGTCAGATACTATTGAAATGATTCAGCAGCAACAAATATAGCTAGGAATTTATTTGCTGGGGCAGAAATAAGAAATAAGGCATCAGCAGAGCAAAGGGCCATCCAACTGGAGGTACGCCAGAAAAGAAAGCAGCCCATTCTGTTGGGTGGAATAAGTGGAAGGTTTCAAGAGAGAGGCCTCAAGGACTAATATCTTGGGAACCTACCCCAGGATCAGCATCAGGTTAAATGGTATAAAAAGATGGAGGAATGAAAGTTTTTGGTTCTAGGGATGGTAGTCCATCTATGTCTCTGGGTAGGAAATATACTCCCTTGATTCATATTTCCTAGTCTTACTAAATCAATCCTGATGGTCCCACACTATTTATGGCTCTGATTTCTTATGATTTATCACACAAACTGTTTCCACTGGCTATTGATTCTAATTAAGATAGTGCTTATATTATACTATCAAATAGGCAACAATATGACTTTTTAAAATAAGCACATCTTTCAGAGAACTGAAGCATTTGGTAAACTGAGTAGTGGCAAATATTTGTGATACTCCATTTCCCAATTTCATGCTTTGAAAGGGGGCTCCTGATATCTGGAATGTATTTCTTCATAACCTCCATCTCTTAAAATTTCTATAATTCTTCAAAAGTGTAGTCTCTTTCTCCCTACTGCCTATCTTTCTTCCCTCCTTCCATGTTTCTCTCTCTGTCTCTGTCTCTATCTGTCTGATTGTCTGTGTGTGTGCGTGTGTCTGTCTTTCTCTCTCTCTCTCTCATAAGGTACTATATTCCTTTGTGTATGCTTATATTAATTCATCTGTATTCAAATTGTATTAGTCCAATAGAATGTATGTTTTTTAAAGCAGAGATCATTTCATTTATCTTGATTTATCTTTATCTTTTTTATCCTCAGCACCTGTCACAGTACCATGCACATAATGTGCACTTTTTAAAAAGTATGTTTAATTGAATTGAATACCTGTAAAGCAATCTATGTTGAGTATAGAACTCTACTCAAAAGAAGACCCTCTCCAGGGACCAAATGAGAATATCAAACTGTCCCTCTACAAGTTAAGTACTTTCAAAGGCATAAAGACCCTGCTGGTGTAGGAGAGGTATAACAAGGAAAATCTTTTTGATCTCCCATTCCTTCCAAACTCCATTAACATATGGCATAATTCTCAATTGATACAGTGCTTGACTCAAGGAGTGAGATTTTGAAAAATTGCCTGTAGATTGAATCTTTAGAAGCTGAAATTTTAGATGCGAAAAAACCCATATTATCTGACAGCATCATCTTTATGCATAAGGAAACTGAGGCCCAGAGAGGTTTAAAAAAGACACAATGACACTGGGTAGTAGAACCAAGTTTTGAATTTAATTCTCCTGACTTGTAGTCTTGAGCTCTTTCAACCAGACTCAGACTATAAAAGGCACCATAAATAAAGCTATAGAATGATGGAGCATTCCTGTATCACAAACACTTGAATAACAAATTCTCAAAATTAAGGATTCTGATTTCAAACAACTTTCCCCTTGTATACTCCTATTTTTATCTGTTTTTAGAAGTTGACAATTTTTATACATAGAGATATTTTACAAAGTGCACTTTATTTCTATAGATTCAATGAGCATAATTTCAAATAGTATGACAGCACAGGCACCAAGCTATCTCATATCATCCTACATGAACTTTTAACATTATAGGCATTTAAAATTTATTTTTCCAACCTGGAATTTTCAGCTGAAGTGACAAAAGTGACAGTCACCTGTTCTCCATCACAGGTGTGAAGGTATGTTTGTGTTCTCTGCAAACACCCCAGGGAGGTGGTACTCAAAGTTCTTCCTATCACAAATGACACTCAACCAAATGTGGATGGTTTCTCCAGAGTCCACGCTCTGTATATAATGGCTAATGAAACAATCATTACTCTCAGACTTCAAAACAGCACATCAAAGCCCCATTCCACTTAAGACTCCTAAATACAAAGGGCCTGCTTCCCTTTGGACAACAAAATATGATAACTATCAACATGTTTCATTTTAGTTTTCTCTCATCTAGAAACTTATTCTATTTTTGCTTAATAAAAATAATCTAATAATAACAATAAAAATAATTAAAATGTAGCAAGTTATATTTGACAAAGTACTTTCCTCATAGCACCATATGAGAGATGGCTGTGCAAATATTATTTCCCCATTTTACAGATAAGAAAACTGAGGCTTGGAGGGGTCCAAAGATTTTAAGGGAGAGTTTCTCCTGCTTCTCCCTGCAGTCCCCAACAGAATGGACTGCACACCCTCTCTCTCATAGGATGATAATGTCTCCCATGGACTCCCTAGAAAAATTCCTAGTTACATCTCTGCTAAGCAACAAATGGAAGCACTTTTATAAATGCAAACAACTTAAATTTTATGGAAAGTCTTCTCTTTGAGTTTGGATAAATTTTGATTATTCATTTTTATAGTGTGAAACTTTAGACATCATGTAATCCAATCTCTTTATTTTACAAAACAAGGAAACTGAGTCCTAAATCCTAAAAGAATTAAGTAATTTCCCCAAAGCAACTAAAAAGTAGCAAAGTTGGGCTTCCAAACTAAGACTTATGTTTCATGCCATCTCCACAAGTGACTTATCTAGCTTTTAAGGAAACTCAATCAACTTATAAAAAGAGGCTATTTTTTGACATGGCATTTCTTATCCCCAATATCTGAATGTGATGCAGAAGGTCATATTTTGAAAATGTTAACATTATTTTTGGTCCAATGGACACTACTGGAGACACTATGGCATAATATATAAAAAAGAATTATACTCAAATCAATAAGCCTGGCTTCTAATCTTGGCTCTGTGAATCTCCAGCAAGTCATTTAGCTGTTTTATCCAAACAGGTTACTCCCCAACTCAAGAATCTTCAATGACTACCATTTGCCGCTAGAACAAAATACAAACTCCTTCAGCTTGTTATTTCAAACTCCTCTTCACAATCTGATTCTAATCAATTTTTCCAGACTATTTCACATTGCTTCCCTTCATACACTCTCTATTCTAGTCAAACTTGCCTGTTTGATCTTTGGTGAACCCATTTCTTCATCTCCCACCTCCATTCCAGTGCATAGACTATCCTGCATTCCAAAAAGGCATGCCATTTTTATTAGCACTCGTAGGATTTTTAGCTTATTCTTCTATGCTCAATTCAGTCATCATTTTCTCCTCGAAAGCTTTCCTGACTTTCCTCCTTGTCAATGCTACCTCCTCCTTCAAATTACCTTGCATTTACTTTTTCCTGTTAATGCTCTATTCAGAATTATATCCTCTTTTTCTCTTTTTATTCTTGTTGCCTTATGCTTCATAACTACTTAATTAATGCTTGTTAAATTGAATGGAAATGGGTATCAATTTCCTCACCTATACAATGTAGATGATAAGACTTGTGCTATTTAATTAACAGGGTTGTTGCATAATCAAATTAAATAAATCATGTGAAATTAATTTGTGACTGAGGTCCAACATAAGTAAAGTACCTATAAAGGACAAGGAGGTTGAATACAGTCAGGGGCTGGATCCATGATTTCATTTGTATAGGGAACTCCAGGATGAGGAAAATCCCTTTATCAAAGTAGACCTTCACCTTCTCTGAAATTTACATAGTTTTAGAGCATGAGTAAACTAGTTTGTAAATTAATTTTATTTTGACAATTGTAATTCAGCATAATTGGTTTGCTTTGTAATTCTGTGTGCTTTATTTTATTTTAAATCTTATATATTTTAAATTATTTGAAAACATTATTCTGATGTAACAGTAAGTGTAAACATTTAATCTCTACTTTCTCCAACCAGTTCCCTAGGACTTATTTATGAGATCCAAAGATTCCCATGATTTGTTTATTTGCATTTAAAGGTTATATGGCAAATGTATTAAATATAGTTTACAGTAAAGTGAATTAAAGCCAATTTTGTTTTGAGAATTTTTTGCTTCTCCTTCTTAATAAATGAGAGCACAAAGGGTATTGTAAGACCTGGTTTAGGAAAGACTTTTTTAGAGTGTTAAGGGAAAGGGTTAAATTTGGGGAATTCTTCATTATTTGACAAAAACTGCTGGGAAAACTGGAAATTAGTATGGCAGAAACTAGGCATGGACCCACATTTAACACCACATACTAAGATAAGATCAAAATGGGTCCAAGATTTAGGCATAAAGAACGAAATCATAAATAAATTGGAGGAACATGGGATGGTTTACCTCTCAGACTTGTGGAGGAGGAAGGAGTTTGTGTCCAAGGGAGAACTAGAGACCATTATTGATCACAAAATAGAACATTTTGATTACACCAAATTTAAAAGTTTCTGCACAAACAAAACTAATGCAAACAAGATTAGAAGGGAAGTAACAAATTGGGAAAAAATTTTTACAGTTAAAGGTTCTGATAAAGGCCTCATCTCCAAAATATACAGAGAATTGACTTTAATTTATAAGAAATCAAGCCATTCTCCAATTGATAAATGGTCAAAGGATATGAACAGACAATTTTCAGATGATGAAATTAAAACTATTTCCACTCATATGAAAGAGTGTTCCAAATCACTATTGATCAGAGAAATGCAAATTAAGACAACTCTGAGGTATCATTACACACCTGTCAGATTGGCTAAGATGACAGGAACAAATAACGATGAATGTTGGAGGGGCTGTGGGAAAACTGGGACACTGATGCATTGTTGGTGGAGTTGTGAAAGAATCCAACCATTCTGGAGAGCAATCTGGAATTATGCCCAAAAAGTTATCAAAATGTGCATACCCTCTGACCCAGCCATACTACTACTGGGCTTATACCCCAAGGAACTACTAGAGAAGGGAAAGGGTCCTGTATGTGCCAAAATGTTTGTGGCAGCCCTTTTCATAGTGGCTAGAAGCTGGAAGATGAATGGATGTCCATCAATTGGAGAATGGTTGGGTAAACTATGGTATATGAATGTTATGGAATATTATTGTTCTATAAGAAATGACCAACAGGAGAAATACAGAGAGGCTTGGAGAGACTTACATCAACTGATGCTGAGTGAAACGAGCAGAACCAGAAGATCATTATACACTTCAACAATGATACTGTACGAGGATGTATGCTGATGGAAGTGGATTTCTTCAACATAGAGAAGAACTAATCCAATTCCAATTGATTAATGATGGACAGAACCAGCTACATCCAGAAAAGGAACACTGGGAAATGAATGTAAACTGTTATTTTTACCTTCTGAATCCAATTCTTCCTGTGCAACAAAAAATTCGGTTCTACACACATATATTGTATCTAAATTATACTGTAATATATTTAACATATATAAGACTGCTTGCCATCTGGGGGAGGGGGTTGGGGGAGGAAGGGAAAAAATCTGAATAGAAGTAAGTGCAAGGGATAATGTTGTAAAAAATTACCCATGCATATGTACTGTCAAAAAATGTTATAATTATAAAATAAAATAAAAAATTAAAAAAAAAATTTGGGGAATTCTTATGCACTTGAATTGTGAATAAATGGGCAAATGAGATACAAAATAAACTGCAAATTTGTATTTATTCTTTCCATGTCAACAATTCAGGGGTTTTGATAATATGACTATAACAGTTCTTTTATAAATATTGGGACAGAAGCAGACTAGAAGTTGGCCATGAGCTTGGCTCTACTGCAACTTCAACCTGCATAAGTTTAGTTCTCTTATATAAAAACAAAGGAACTAAGCTCAGAGAATCATGAGATTTCAGGTCTAGAATGGATATTGGAATAGAATTCACAATCTAACTTCTAATCCCTAACTTCACAGATATTACAGATTGATGAGAATGTAATCCATTGCCCCTTCCCATCCAATTCCAACCCCAAACCAAGAAAAACACAGAATTCTAGATTTATAGATGGACAGGACATTTAAAGTCATGTAGCCTCATTTTACAGATGAGGAAACTAAGGCCCATGAAAGGTAAGCATCTTACCAAAGGTCACAGGTAGTAAATAGCAAAGAAAGGACTAGATTTGATTCTAAATCCAATACTACTTCCACTGCACCAAGCTACCTCCAAGATGGCATCATTTTTAGAAACATTCCATTTCAGTTTTATATATCAATTGAATATTTCTACTGTGACTAATCTAAATCTCACTAGCTACAGCTTAATTCCACTTCCTATTACTAGTTTTAGTGAAGTTAAAAGAAACAAATGATTATTACTAGCATCTGACATATAGTGCTTTAAGTTTTTCACATATTTATCTTCTTACAAAAAGATATAATGTTCATCTGTATAAGAGCAATTCTAGTAACACCCTAAGGGTTGCTGTGAGCCTTAAAGGAGATAACATACATAAAGCATGTTATGTTTAAAGAACTATATAAATATTTCCTATGATCGTGACAATATCAGTTATTATGTCAATATCCCAAGCAACTCTCAAATTCTATAAATTGTAAGATTATGTCAGTCTGTCCTGGTAGAGGAAGTTCTTCACTGGGAGTTCCCCATACTAACGGAATTACAGGCCCAGCTATATTTTTTTTAAATCTATATGTTGGAAAAGGGAAGTATAGGAATCAGGAGTAGGAAATGTTGGTGAGTGTTTGTCAAGGTCTCTTTGCCACATTCCAATCCTTGTGATGTCCTCAATGGATGGCTGAGTCATGTTCCTTCCTCCCTTGTAAATTCAGTATCTTGTTTACAGGGTCCTTTTATCCTTCTCCACCCTACCCATGCTCCAGCTGAACACTATGGTGGTATTCAAGCTGGAGGTCCTCAACCTCCTCAATTTCCATGACTTCTATCACTAGTCCAACTCAATTATGCATAGCAGTAATTATATCTTAGAGCTGAACCTTCCCCCAAATCCACCAACCCTCACTCAAATGAATTTAATCAGGGTGCCATATCTCCTGGTAATTGCTGTCTTTATTTACTTTAGTCTTCAGTGTTTGTGTTCACATCTCATGTGGACTATTACAATAATCTCTTCATTTGATTCCTTGCTTCAAGTTTATCCCTGTGCCAGCCCATACTTCATGAAGCAGCCAAAATGATTTTTCATACTGTGTTATTGTTGTATAGTCATGCCCTACTCTTCATGATTCCATTTGGAGTTTTCTTGTCGAAAATACCGGAGTGGTTTGCTATTTCCTTCTCCAGCTCATTTGACAGATGAGAAAATGAAGGTAAACAGGATTAAGTGACTTGCTCAGGGTCACATGGCTAGTAAGTATGTGAGACCTGATTTGAATTCAGAAAGAGATCAAGTCTGGTGCTCTGTCCACTATGCAACTTATCTTCTCATTAGCTACCTCCCTTTTTTAACTGAAGCTTTTTATTTTCAAAACATATGCAATGATAAATTTTCATCTTTGTAAAGCTTTGTATTCCAATTTTCTTCCCTTCTCCCTACTCCCTCTCGTAGATGGCAAGTCATCCAATATATATTCAACATGGTAAAATATATATATAAATTCAGTATGGGCATATGTATTTATATAATTATCTTGCTGAACAAGAAGAATAAGATCAAAAAGGAAAAAAAATGGGAAAGAAAATAAAATTCAAGTGAACAACAACAAAAAAGTGAAAATGCTATGTTGGGATCCACACTCAGTTCCCACAGTCTTTTCTCTGGGTGTAGATGGTTCTCACCATCATTGATCACAAGATCATTGGAACTGGCCTGAATCTTCTCATTGTTGAAAAGAGCCACATCCATCAGAAGTGATCATTGTATAATCTTGCCATTGCCATGTACAAAGAAATCCTGTTTCACCTTATTTCACTTAGCATCATTTTCTAGGCCTCTCTAACATCACTTTGCTGATTGTTTTTTTACAGAACAATAATATTCCACAATATTCATATAACATAACTTATTCAGCCATTCTCCAACTGATGGGCATGCACTCAGTTTCTGGTTTCTTGCCACTACAAAAAGGGCTGCCACAAATATTTTTGGACATCTGGGTCTTTTTCCCTTCTTTAAAATCTCTTTGGGATAGGCCCAGAAGAAACACTGCTGGATCAAAGGATATACACAGTTTGATAAGCTTTTGACCAAAATTCCAATTGCTCTTCAGAATGGCTAGATCTATTCACAACTCCACCAACAATGTTATTAATGTCCCAGTTTTCCCATGTCCTCCAACATCTGTCATTATATTTTTCTGTCACCTTAGCCAATCTGTGAGGTGTGTATTGGTATCTCAGAGTTGTCTTAATTTGCATTTCTCTAATCAATAGTGATTTAGAGCATCTTTTCATATGACTAAAAATGGTTTCAAGTTTTTCATCTGAAAATTGTCTGTCCTTATCCTTTGATCATTTATCAATTGGAGAATGGCTTGAATTTTTTTCAAATTTGAGTCAATTCTCTATATATTTTAGAAATGAAGCCTTTGTCAGAACCCTTAAATGTAAAAATATTTCCCAATTTATTACTTCCCCTCTAATCTTGTCTGCATTAGCTTTGTTTGTACAAAAACTTTTTAACTTAATATAATCAAATTTATCTATTTGTTGTTCCATAATGAGTTTCATTTCTTTGGTCACAAATTTCTTCCTTCTCCACAGAGCTGAGAGGTAAATTGTCCTTTATTCTTTTAATTTGCTTATAATATTATTCTTTATGTCTAGATCATGAACCCATTTTGACCTTTTCTTGGTATATGGTATTAGGTGTGGGTCAATGCCTAGTTTCTGCCATATTAATTTCCAATATTCCCAGCAATTTTTCTCAAATAGTGAGTTCTTATCCCAAAAGCTGGGATTTGGGGTTTGTCAAACACTAGATTCCTATAATCACTAACTATTTTGTCTTGTGAACCTAACTTATTCTACTGATCGACTACTCTATTTCTTAGCCAGTACCAAATGCCTACCTCCTTCTTAAGTATAAGTCTGACTCTACCATTCTTCTACTCAATTAACTCCAGTGGTTTATTTCCTCTCAGATAAAAACTCCCCTGAATTAAAATCTAATTTCAGACACTTATAAGCCTTGTGATCCTAGACAAGTTGCTTTATCTGTTTCCTTCATTTTCCTCAACTCCAAAATGTAGTTATTAGATTGCTGTGAGTAGCAAATGAGATAATATTTGTAAAGAACTTAGCATACCCCTAAAGCATAGTACAAGCTATAAAAATGCTTATTCCCTCCTTTGCCCCCTGGTTTGGCATTTAAAGTTCTTTATAACCTGATCTCTTTTCAGTCTTTTAGCACATTACTCTTCTTCATTCATTCTATGGTTCAACTACATTGACTTATTTGCTCTTCTTCACACATCTTCCATCCTACTTTCTCTCCTTTTTTGTTTCCTTCAGAAACCCTCGGTTTCTTCAAGACTCAGTTCAAACATCATTTGGAGCAGAAATCCTTTTTTCAGGTTCTTCTTTACTCTACTGTTGCCCTATCCTCTAAGGTGACCTTCCACTCACTCTGTCTCTTCTATGAACTTATTGAAGTACATGTTGTGTTTCCAATTAGAATATAAACTCCTGGAGCAAAAAATTTTTTGTTCTATCTTCGCATCTCCAGTGCTTAGCACAGTGCTGGGGAAAGAGTAAGGATTTGCTTGCTTTGTTTTTATAACTCTATTCAATTTTAAACTGCATGAACATAGGGATATTTTCCTATCAAAATTTTTATGTCCCTAGTACCTAGAAAAATGTTTGGTATACCGGGGCTTAATCATTCTGATCTGTATCTGGCCACTGGACACAGATGTCTCTGGAGGGAAAAGTGAGGCAGGTGACTTTGCACAACTTGCCCTCACTTAAATCCAATTCACTTACATGCCATGGCATTACTTCCCAACTTCCAGAATGAAAGACAAACATCAACAAATAAATAGTCAAAGTCTCATTTGCTACCACATTACTCACACAAACATACACATATATATCAACAATGTATATTATCCACTAAAACTATTCTTGCCCATTCTCCCCTACCAAAGAAGTAGAGGCTCTACGTCACAGAACTCTCCAATTCATTTATGTATCCATTCACCATTGCCATGCCATCTCCCACAATCACTGGAACCCAGATTCTAGAGCTCATAGGTTTCAATCACAAATTTAATATTCATTCTAATATTCTATATTTAAGTGACCTCTTTATTTCAGAATGAATCACTGTTAAAGCTTATATAGGCACTCCTTGTATATAAAAATAATAACAATTAGCATTTATGTAGCATAAGGTTTACAAAGCACTTTATGTTATCTTACTTGATCCTAACCACAACCTGATATCACAAGTATCACAATCTGATGCCTTCATGACATAAGTTCTAATGCTATCCCTATTTTATAACTAAAAAAGGCCTGAGAGACTAAATGACTTACCCAGAATCATATAGCTAATTTCATGTCTGAAGGCAGGATTTGAACTAACATCTTCCTCACTCTAAGATCATCATTCTATCTGTCCACTGATTACCACTGGCTCCTGGGTAATACTCTGCTCAAGCATCAACTACTATAAATGCCCTCTTTGTAAGAGTTTACAGGATTAATCTGAAAGTAACATATAGTAGCTAGAAGGCACGAGGTATGTAATTCTTAGCTTCTTAGAGGCTTTCTCTGATCATTTTCTGTTTCTCATCTGTGTTCCAGAGATCTGAAGTTCCCTCAGCAGTGGCCTCTGGAGAATTGAGCTTGTTGTTGCCATGTTGGAACACAGCCAGACACTGCCCATTTTGCATTGCTAGAGGTTTTTATTCTACTGTCCACCATTTTATCCTGTTCTTTTCCACTTTTTTCTTTGTCTCTTCTTTTCTGGATTCTCCTAATCCCTTTGTTTTCCCCTTTTCCACCCCTTCCTTTTCTTTCCTATCTAAATTTTCTTTCCCATCTCTGTTTAAAGCCTAACAGTAGCAGTCAGCTAAAGTACTTACTCCTTCTTGTAACAACAGCATTTAGAGGTTGGGGAATACTGAACTCTGCATCACACACTCAAGAGTCACAGCATTCCCTTCCTTAAATAAATAAATAACTCCAGTTACTCTACGCTGAGAGAACTTGTATGGCAAGGAATAATAAACAAATATGCAAAGTCAAATTGTGCCAACCTTGTCAATCTGCAGTGAGAATGAATTCTCACAATTTAACATTCATTAAATAGTCAATGTTTACTATGGTCCATAATGCATAAAATTATGTTCATGTCTCTGAATGTCAGGAATAACTTTAAAGGCTACTTATGCATCATATCTTATTCCATTAGAATACAACCTAACACCATGCTTCATATAAAGTAAGGAAAAGTTTGATAAATATTTTTCATTGATTAGTTAATAATATCTCAATATATTTAATAAAATAGTCAAACTGGTATATGAATGCACTGCTGATGGAGGTGCAAATGGGACCAACCATTCTGGAAAAAAAATTTAAATTACACACAAAAAGTCATTAAACATTTTGATAAGATGATTCAACAAAATTTAATTTAACAAACATTGTAAGTACCTACCATGTGGTAAGGATTATTGATACAAAGACAAAAAAAATGAAATAATCCTTATCCTCAAAGAACTTACTTTCTGCTGGGGATGAGAGATAAGATCCAATATGTTTACAAGAAAATAAATATAAGTATATGCAAATTGATATATGCATGTGTGTGTATATATATATATATATATATATATATATATATATATATATGTGTGTGTGTATACACATATATGCCTATACATAAACATTTGTGTATATGTATATGTGTGTATACCCCCAAAACTTTCAAGAAGCAATTTTTTGTGATGCCAAAAAGTTGGAAAGAATATAAGTACTATCAAGAGAACAACCTGAATAAGTTGTAAAACGGAATATTTTTGAACTTCCTGAAACAATGACTATGAGAAATTTAGAGAAAGGTGGGAAGACTTTAGAGGTGAGAGATAATGATTATATTATATTACATAGACTATCAGACATGGTCTGTGACAGTTGGTTTCGCTGGACTGTTTATTATTATTATTATTATTATGAGGGAAGTTTCAGTTGAGGTGGGATGTTGATAGGCAAGGAATATTCAGAAATGACTTGTGTTAAAGCAAAATGTATTTAAAAATTTATTGCAAAATAAAATTAATTATAAAGTCAATGTTTCTCTATATAGCGTAGATGCATACATATGATACCTATTGTAAACTTTACTGCTTTAACATTAAATACGTTATTTTTTCACATGATATGAAATAAATGGTACAATTAAATAGAGTAAGACATACATTTGAAAGTGATAGGGGATGGGTCTTTAACACCTTTAACATGGAAAGGATTACATACAACTACATGACATCTAAGGCAACCTTTAGTTCTATTATTTAGTAAATCTCTGAAAATATATCAGCATGTTTTCATAATAAGTGGCCATTGAAAAGTTGCCTGTATTTTTGTCTGGGGGATTGGATATAAAGGAAAGGCATCCAGGGAATAAACTGAAATGCTCTGCTCCCATTCAAAATCCTAGTTCTCAAAAGTAATCTACAAAGTAAACCTTTATTGTAAAATAATAAATTTGTTTTTGTTTTCAGGACAGTGGACAATATTATATATTTAAAAGGTGAATTTTCAAGTTGTTATAGCAGTACTATTACAAATGTTAATAAAAATTAGTTACAACATATTTAGTAATACTAACTAATATTAATATGACACTTTATATACATTATCTCATTTGATCATTTCAACAATCCTGTGAAGCAGGTACTACAGATGTTATTATCCTCACTGGAAATTAGACTCAGAAAGGTTGTCCACCTTGCCCATGGTCATATAGGTAATAATTAATAGAGGTTGAGTTTACTTCTTCTTGACTTCAGACTCCACACAAACTATAACCACTTTGTCATACTGCCTCTCAAGTATGCCTAGAACTAAGATACAATATTCTTTTGCAGTTAGTTAAAAATATTTTTCAATTATAAGTTGTTAAGAAAAGTTAGGGATATGATATTTTTTCAACTGCATTGTAGGAGACAACTAAGTGGCTCAGTGGATAGAGCTCTGGGCCTGGAGTCAGGAAGACCTGAGTTTGATCTGGTCTCAGACTAGTTAATACTAATTGTATGACCTTGGACAAGTCACTTAATCCTATTTGCCTCAGTTTCCCCATCTATCAAATGCACTGGAGAAGAAAATGGCAAACTACTCCAGTATCTTTGCCAAGAAAATCCCAAATGGAATTACAGAGTTGGACTTTACTGAACAATAAAAATCTTATTGTGCTATATATAAAGGTGAGCGCATGTTATAATTATATATAAGACAATTCAACTTTTGAAAAGTGGTATGATGAAGGACAAATAAGCTTTTATATTATAATATGTCCTTCAGTCTTCCCATCAAGGAAAAGTATGTTATCAACCACACATGGATCTGAACAAATATATAACACATTCTAGCTAGAGGAGACTTTCTGGTTGTCCTATTTGTTATGAATACTAATAAGACTAGAATCTAATAATGAGGATTGAGGAATTAGTACCCTGCCTCCCCCAAGGAATCTGAAGAGCTTTACCATCAGGATGTCATAATTTTTAGAGCTCGGTAAGAGTACTAGTTACTCAGGGCCAGATCATGCTATACATAAGATCTCCAAGGGTTCCCTTCTGTACTGGTAACCTGCTCTAACCTTTTTCTGATGTTCAGTGTTCTGATGCTTACTTATTTTTTTGCCATCCTTTCTGTACACTTATTAATTCAAAAATGTACTTAACAATTCCATAATAATGTCACATACAGTAAGATATATACACATATTGTACTCAGAACGTCTCATTATTTTAATCATATCTCATACTGAGCAAGACTGAACAGAACTCTAGAACTCTTTGTTCCTTAGCCTCTATATTTATAACCTCAGCTCAAACATACCCTTAATTCTTTTTTTCCTTTTTTTTGCAAGGCAATTGAGGTTGTGACTTGTTTAGAGTCACAGCCAGTTAAATATCTAAGACCATATTTAAGTTCAGGTCCTCCTGACTTCAGGACTGGTGCTCTATCCACTGTGCCACCTAGCTGTCCCACCCCCCATTAGCCTTAATTCTTGCTGGTTGCCTTTGCTTCATTTCAATTGTTATCTCTGACATAGACAATTGGTTTTCTGGCTTTTTTTTCTTTCTTAAAGCTTTAGCTTGGTATGCTGACATCATTGGTGGATTTGGAATCAGATGACCTAAGAGTAGTTTTCACCTTAGTGACTTTCTAACTGTATAGCCCTGGAAAAGTCCCTCACCTACAAAATTAAAGTGGTGGACTAGATCATTTCCCAGATCATGTTCAAATCTCAATATATGACCCTATGATATAGTATATTTTAGATTTTTAATATGTTTTCTGTTTTTAGCAATAATATGGGCTCCAAATAACCCATCTGTATCTACCCTGATAGAAGTGTAACTTCCTCACCAAAAGCTATAGGGTTAGAAAGTCAAAGGATCTCTGACTAGAGCCCTTGTCCTCTAAGATTTCTCTTCCATCTACTCTATATACATCTTCTATGTACCAGTTTACACGTTGTCTTACATTAGGCCCTCCAAGGCAGGGCCTATTTTCACCTTTATTTGGGTCCCAGAGCTTGAGTAATGCATGACACATTATCCCCTAACTTATTGACTGATTGATCTCCAGGACTTAAATTTGCTCCAAATACGTTTACTTCAGACCTGAATATGGTGTGAAGTTTAGAGTCTTTCTTAGCAAAGCTAAAGTCTCAAACAGGAAAAGGCCAAAGTGAAAATTTCCCACTTGGGGAGGGACGAGGATTAGAAGATCCTTTACCAAAATGCTCCAAATAAAATTAGTTGAAATGAGGGGTCAAAAGCAATGTTGGCATCAGAAACAGGAATCAGATCTTGAACCAAAACCAAGTTTAAGGAATGAGTAAAGAGATATTGTTTGAGGAGCAGGTTGAAGTGCCAGTTACCAGGAAATGGTCTATGTTCCACAGCACCCAGTGATTTACAGTAAAGAGGCTATTGTGAGCACACACAGGTTTTTATGCCCCACCACAAAAGATTGGTCTCATTCTACAATTCCCCGGATGGCTAATATCATTACTCCCTAAGAAAACAGCCAACTATAAATAAGTAAGAGACATTCTAGCAAGTTTGAAGAAGTCCAATTCATTTTGTAGATTCCCACCCTTCCCTATATCACATTCACCCAGAGTAGACTTAAAACATGATTCTCCCTAAATCTTTATAGTCACAGCAGGATTCAAGTGGCTGACGCACTCCGAATGCCTTGTGATCAGAGAATCTTGAGGCATCAAAGCCTTTGCCTTCCTCCCTGAAGGTTTCCTGCCCATCCCCAGGCTTTTAACAATCTCAATTAAGAAAACTCTCTCCTTCCACACCTCCATCTAAAAGACAGGGAAAGATGACTATCTACAATGCTTCTCTGGCATCCCTTTTAATCCAGGATTCATTCCTTATCATCTTTCTCCTCCCCACTGATCTTCATCATTCATCTATTCATGTAACAGGAAACTGAAGGGTCAGGCAGGGAAGGAGGTGCAAAAGAACAGCTAAGCACTGAGCCACTGCCAAGGTGAACTTATCCTCTTTGTTGTCCTTTAAATGGTCACCGGATCAATAAAAGGATCTAGAACAAATACCATGCACACAAGTAATATGAGCTCTTTTAAAATGAGTCACCCTCTTCCACAAAACAAGAATACTTCAAACTATATTATTGCATAGATTCATTCATAAAATCTTAGCACTGAGAGGCATTCATTCATTCAACAATCATTTTAAGTACTGTTTTAGGCTTTGTGGGAGATACAAAGATAATTTTTAATTGTATTTGCATGAATAAAACTTATATTCTGATGAGACATAGCAAATACAGAAAATAGCTATACTACAGAAGAAAATGTAAGAAAAATAAAATAGATATGTATAATAGTCTATGAAACTGAAGGTAGGAAAAATTATCTATTGTGGAATTAGGGGAGGTTTCACAGAGGGTTTGGGCACTTAAGAGTAGGTAGTTAGGTGAAGGACTAGAGGTTCATTGCAGTCAACTGGAATGTCTGAGAACAGACCCATAAGTAAAAGGAGAAGAGGACGTGCAAAAGGATGGATAGTCAATAGTCTAGAATAATATTATGCCTGACTTTAAAAAGAAATATAGGCATACTAACAAATTTTTGGTGGAGCTATGAATTGGCCCAACTATTCTGGAAAACAATTTTTATTATGTAAAAAAGTGTCCATGCTCTTTGATACAGAAACTCCACTGCTATCTTGAATTCTTTAGGAATTCAATGACAAAAAAAAGCCCCAAGTACATCAAAGTATTTATAGCATCACTTTTTGAATATCAAAGAGCTGGAAATAAAGTAGATGCCCATCAATTGGGGAATGGTTACACAAGTTGTGGTACATGTGTATCATAGAATATAACAGCTCTATAAGAAAAATGAATATGATAAATAAAGAGAAACATGGGAAGAAACGAAATAATACAAAGTGAAGCAAGACATGATAAGAGACAAAATGAAGTAAGTAAAACCAGGATAACTATGCATAATGAATATAATAATGTCAACAGCAAAAACAATCCTGTAAAACTGAATCCTGTAAAAAACTAATGACCAAGGTTAAACCCCAAAATGAGATATTAAAAGGCACCTTTTCTCATTGCTTTGCAGAGGTAAGGGACTCTGAGTGTGGAACATTGTATATAATGTCAAACTTTTTCAATATTTTAGTTTGTTTTGATGAACTGTTTTTTCCTCAGCATTCTGGGAGAAGGAAAAATGAAACATTGAGAAATATAGATGTTGTTTTTTAAGAGTAATAAATGGGGTTTTTTTAAGTAAAATATTGATCAATGAGACAGTTCAGTCTAGGGTTAAATGATATTGGGAAATACTCTCATCAGTTTATTGAGGCTGGTTCTAACAACACAAGATATTAAGATTGCTAAGATTACTGCTGAAGTTGGTTAATATCAGAACTTGCTAGCTCAAAAGTCTCAGATCTTGTGATTTCCTATGATAGAGATGATAACTATGTATTCTGATTCCATTGAGAGAGCAAGTGTTTAAGTTGTGCCAACTGTGTGCCATGCATAATGATAATTATAAATATCTCATATGATCATTACAATAACTCTATGAGGTAGATGCTGTTCTTATTCCCATTTTACAGCTGAGGAAACTGAGGTAAAAAAGAAGTTAAACAACTTGCCCAGAGTTACACAGTTAATAAGTATCTGAGGCTGGATTGGAATTCAGAGCTTCCTATCTCCAAGCCTGATACTGTAACAACTGTGCCATGAGCTGCCTTGTTTTCAATTTTTCAGTACCAACATTTTCCCTGTCACTGAGGTTCATATCCTTAAGTCATTCTTGACTGTTCCCTCTTTACTGTCTGTCCACTTCGTACTGGCATCCAATCACTTGCCAAATTCTACTTATTCAATCTTTTCTACATCTATTTCATTTATCCCCTTCTCACATGGCCACCCTGGTCATTTCTCCTCTGCACAATTGCAAAAAAAAAGCATCCTAATAAATTTCTCTCTTTCTCCCCTCTTTAATCCATCTTCCTCACAGCTGCCCAAGTCTGATTATGTCATTCCTCTACTCATAAATCTTTAGTGATTCTCTATTGTCTGTAGAATATAATTTAACTCCTTAGTCTAGGACTTAAAATTCCCATTGATCTTGCTCAATCTATCAATCTTCCTTATTATGGACTCCTTCCTGATCTTTAAACTATTAGCTCTTCCCTGAACTGAACATTCTGTTTATGGCCTCTGTATATTCACATAGGCCAAATCCAGTATCTGGGATTCTTATTTCTATCTCTCAAAATCCTTTTCTTCTTCCAGGATTCACCTCATGTGTCACTTACTTCAGGAAGTCCCCTATTGTCTCAATTTCTCTCTTTTCAATTATTTGTATATTGTACTGTGAACTCCCTGAGAACAGAAATTATCTTTCACCTTTCTTCAAACCTCCAGCCATTAGCACAGTGTCTGGCACATAACAGGAGCTCAATAAAAGTTTATTGACTGATTTGCTCAAATACTTTGTGTTTACTTATCTATGTATAAGTCATATCTTCCAGTCAAAAGTAAATTTTTGGAGGACGGGGCCTGTTTCATTCTTTTTTTGCATCCCCAGGGTCCAGTACACTACCTTGAACATTATGAGAACTTAATAATACTTTGTTAATTTGAACAAGAGAGTTGTGTATTTCAAAGAACTAACTTGTTCCTGTATTGCAGGATCTGACAAACATAGCTACTCATATATACAGCCACTCACTGCAATGGAGGATAAGAGACAGAAGACCTAGGATCTAATTCTTTGATCACCATAGCTGCACTATACTCCATAATCTCAACCACACTTTGCATCTACTTTCATACCATTCATTCTCACCACATGCTCTTATTATGACAACTATATATAGGCCAGTCAAATTTTTAAAAATATGCTAATTCCCAAAATGCCCTTATGGAAGAGCCATATCAATCAGCTGTCATTCCATCAAACAGTTCCAAACCAATTGCCTTGGGAGGCAGTGAATTCAGTGGAAGGATTCAAGAAACTTTAGATGATTACTTCTTTGATATGTTGTGAAAGTGATTTTGGTGAGATATGAATTGAACTAGTTGGCCAATAAAATCCTTTCTAACTCAGAAATACCGTAATTCTGATTCTGAACCTTCTACATATTCCAAAAGCCATCAGCTATTTTCTCTAATGCCCATATGCACCACAACACTCCATTCATCCAGCTCTCTTTCCCTTCTAAAGCCCATCCTACCCTCTTAGTTGAAAGAAGAAGAGTGGATATCCTTCCCCAAGGAAGAAGAGGAATCCAATTGATTGGTTTTCCTGCCTCAAGGTCATCTTCTACTCAGCTACCAGATTGATCTTCTAAAAGCATACATCTGAAATCTCCCAACCAGAGCATTCAATAAATCTAGTGGTTCCTATTACCACCAGAATCAAATATTAAGTGCTCCATTTGGCTTTTAAATCCCCTTTATAATCAGGGATATTTCTATTTTCTTATATTTTAATTTCCTTCAGATACTCTACAATCCAATAGCCTTCTTTCTGTTCTTTCATACAACACTCCATTTCCTGACTTCACTTTCACTGGCTTTCCACATGCCTAGAATGTTCTCCTTCTTCTTCATCTATACCTACCTTATGCCACAGGTCTCTTCTACCCGTCCTTCCTTTAGTGCCTTCCCCCTGAAATTATCTTCCATATGTGAGTACACTGTGTGTATCTCATACATACCTAATTATTTACATGTTTCCATTTCCATCAAAAGAACATCTAATCCTTGAGGATAAAAACTGTTTTTGCCTTTTTTTGTGTGTTCCCCAGTTGATTAGCACAGTGTCTGGCATTTAATAAACTTTTAATAAATGCTTGACTAACTGATAATAAAGTTCTTTTCCTTACATAGTAGTCTCTTGCTCTGTGTTTGTTTGTTTGTTCGTTTGTTTGCTGAGCTGGTAGGTCATAGCCTCCTTAATGAGTCTGTGTCCAACATAATCTGGATGCTCCATTGAATTCCTATTTTCTGAAAGTCTGAGAAATACTAAAAAACAAAAAAAAAAACAAACAGACAAAAACCATTCCAATCAGTTCCTCTAACCTTTTGATTCCATTAGAGTATTGATGGCTCTAGTACCTTCTCTTATTGTTTTCCTTTCCACTGCCTGTAATAGAATCAAAACACAACAGGCTGATCCACAGTCCTCACCTTCATACACAAACCCCCAAATATCCTCTTCTAAGCAAGAAACTCTCTTTTCAACTCCATCTCACTTTTAGACTTTTATCTGAGCACCTTATAGTGCTCCCTCCATGACCCTCAATTGGGTTTGTTCTACTAAAGTAAAAATCATGGATGTAGTCCTAGACCTACCTCTCTAAGTTTCACTGAGAAGAGGTATATTTTTCTCATTTCTCATATATGTGAGAATACTGCTCCCAACCAACCATTGAAACAGATGATCAAGGTCATTTCGTTGAAAACAGAGGATTGGACAAAACAGTAGAGTCACATTCCAAGAAACCAAGATTTTTTACTTCCTCTGTGTATTAGTCCCTGTACTCTTTCATCTTCTTTCAAATTTTCATCTTTTATACCAACCTGGAAACCACCAATAATCCTGAGCCAGATGAACACAAGCTCTATAACTGAAGATCATTTCATTTCATGCCTAGTAAAACCACATCTGAAAACCTTAACATAGTTGACTCCCAGTTACCCAGAATACTTTCTAACTTGCCTGTCTAATAGTATCCTACACTTCTCTCAGTTCCAGGATAAACCCAGTTTCCAGAGTTCTTGTCTGTTGTACAGTCATTCAATCATTTAATTTCCCTGGATCTTACTTTCCTTAACTGTGAAATAAAGTATTAAGGTAATTGGATTAGATGTCCTTCAAAGTCTAAACCTAAGATTGTCAGCTCCCTTAACTCTCCTAAATTATATGAGGATGGATGTCCTGTCAAGATATCTTGTAACTCCTCATTTGATTCCTTATTTTTAAAATGCCTACCCATACTTCCTTTTTCCAATCCCAAAAGAATAACATCTGGGGTTCTTATATCCCTAGTACCTAGTAAAATAACTTGCATACATAATAGACTCTTAAATGTTTTTTATTTATTTAATTGAATCAATAGAATTTGTTAAAGAATGCAAAAAAAAATTGTCTGCCTTTTTTATGAGAACAGAACTCATAGCATCCCTTTTCCTCTGAAAGGACAAAAATATAATCTCAACGTGTTGGTTACCTACCAACAAAAGTCTTCCTTCTCCTACCAAGGGCACTTCTGAACCAAATGCAGCTTTTCTCCATCTACCAATGAGAAATGCCCCTGAAAAGGTACAGAGCTGAATCTGAAAGAAAAGCTGATACTACTCAAGGAAATCTATTCTTTTTCAGCTGACCCCAGAAAAATGGGCAGGAACATAATCTCCATGCTTCTGATGAAAAAAGATGGGAAGATCATTAAAGTAACCTATTCAGAGCAGTTTGGAAAATTTATGATTGCTCTGACCATTGTCTGTAATTCCTATAACTCTTTCCCCAATTCTTCTAATATCCTGACTAAACAGTTCAACATATGAAAGGGGAACTGACCCCCAAGATAATCCTATGGTTGTATTCTAATGCATCCCTTTTTTTCTATCTTTTAATGTTCAACTGAATGAGAAACAGTGTTGCACCGTGAAGATGAATACAGAGCCAGTCTTTGACTAAGAAGAGTCAAATATCACTGCTTCTCATTACAAAACAAAGACTAAATAAAGATATTTAAGTTCATTTTCTACTTTGTAACTAAAATATCTTGACAAAAGTGTTGATGTAATCAATCCCCATTCCATTTAGCTATTTTTTGGAGAACTGCTATCACTGGATGGCACAGTGAATAGAGTACCCAAGTAAAAATGACTCAAGTTCAAATCTTGCCTCATATACATTTGAGAGACCCTAGGAAAGTTACTTTATCTCTCATCATTTCTAAAATTGAAATGATACCTGCTGTCTTCAGGAGGAGGGGAGGCAGGACGAGTTGGAGAAAAATTTGGAACATAAGATTTTACAAAAGTGAATGTTGGAAACTATCTTTTAATGTATTTGAAAAAATAAAATATCATCGAAAAATAATCAAATCAAAGAAAGTTGGAATGATAATAGTACCTATTTCACAAGGATGCTGTAGGAGCCAAATGAGATTAATTCCAGTCTAAAACCCCCTAAATCACACCAGATTTAATAATGTGCAGAAAATCCAGTGAGAAAATACATCGTGTCTTCTTCCAACCTAAAACTACTCAAAAAGACAGTCAGATACCCAAAGACAATAATGAAGAGTAGAAGTCAACAAAGCCAGCACAATAAGAGGCAAACAAGCCTCTCAGCACAACCAAAAGTACACATAGCCTACATGGCTGAAAACAGCAGCAGTGGAGAATTCCACAAAAGCTTCAGCATGCTCAGATACCCACAATGGAAAGTGTGAAAGCCATCCAAACCTAGTAGCACTCAGATTGGGTAACCCAGGGCTCCAAGATCTCTGACATTGTCCTGAAATGCAACAGAGCTGTAAAAGTCCAGTGCTTCAAATCTCTACTATCCAGGGGGAACCTAGGAGGAACTCAACAAAGGCACTATGGTAACCAGTTTGTGACCAAGAAGACTAAATATCCCACTCAAAAATTTAGTAAGGAGCAGAGAATGATCCTGGCACAAAATGCCAGTTAAGCAACTAAGATTGAGGATAATAAACTGAAGAAAATACCTATCAGTATGAAGGATCATTGTTCCACAAATGATAAAAAAAAATCCAACCTAGGAGCATTACCATAATCACTGCAAGGAGCAATTGAGATTTTATATATACATACATACACACACACACAAATATATACACATATATACACACACATAACATCCATATGTGAGTATATAATTAGCCTTTCCTCTACCATGTTACGCTACAGATTCTCATTCTTTTTTTTTTACTGCACTAGTAGTATCTCTGCACTTCAGAAGAAAGATCAGAAATGGTGATATAGTTTGGGGAGCCATGTGAATAAAAGAATTGGTTAAAAGAAATGAGCAGGGATAAAAGAAAACTTGGGGGAATGGGAGAGGCAGGCACAAAAGCTGTCTTTAAGTATTTGAAAAGTTGTTACATAAATTAAACTTGTCTGATTTGGTTTCAGAAGATAAAACTACGTGAAATGGGTGTAAAAGCAAACTTCCTCACAATTAGAGTAGTCCAAAAGTAAAATGACTACTTTAGGAAATAGGCAGATCCTCCTCATTGGAAATCAAGCAAAGAGTGGATAAATAGTTGTCAGTGTATTTTTGATAGGATTCTTTTTCAGGTGCAGCTTGGATTAAGTGACCACTGAGATCCCTTTCAACTCAGAAATTCTGTGATTCAGCAAATAGTGAGAAGAAAAGAGGGTTGAAAGAAAAAAAAATAATCTATACCAACCTTGGAAGGGAGGAGAAGAAGAAATGAAAAATTTGACTAAAAAATCCCTTAAAGTTCACATAAATAGTGTAATCTGTTGAAATTTATTCCTTGTCTCTCCCAATAATCTACTAGGCAAATGTCAGCCAGTTCCCAGGTGTAACTTTGACCTCACATTCCTCTTCTATCACTTAAAGTCTCTGTCCCTTGGAGCAAATCACTTAGCCTCTGTGAATTTCAGTTTTTTCATTTGTAAAATGGAATTAGGAATATTACTTACTTCATAGGATTATTGTAAGGAAAGTTCTTTTGAAATCAAAATATTCTATATAAATATGTTGTTGCTATTATTATTCCTTTTCTTCATGGATAGGTTAGCAAAGTCTAAGAGTTTATAGCAATAATGGTGTTGGAAATTCAGTCAATGTCAAAGGTGGGAATAGCAATACGTGTTTGTCCCAAGCTTCCTGTAGTCACATTTCTCATAAAGTCAGCCATTTTTATGCACTATCATACATTCCCAAATTTCTACTCATGCAAACCATGATCAATTACTAGTAACAAAGATAACTCACACAGAAATAATGTATGAATCCCAACCAAAAATCATAACTTACTTACAAGTATCTTAGTAACTGAAAGATTCTTATCAGCACAAGCATCCTCACTTTAAATTATCTGACCAATGTCAAGATTTATTTTGCAATATGAAGACTAAATCTTTCCAATTTGCTTAGCTAACTCAGGTGATGAGCTGCTTACTCCTTGGATGAGCCTAGTACTTCATTTGTTTCATAAAGTAGTTATTTTAGACAGTTCCTGTACAATGTAAACATGATTAGTCAATTCAATGAAGGGGGAAGAAATTAAATTACTTTCTTGGTATTACATACATACAAAATGAGATAGATATAAATAGATATAGATATAATAGATATAAATATGATAAAAATTATAAAATCATAAAATATGATTATTATCTTCATCTCATAGATAAGGAAAGTGTCCTTATCTATGTCCACTTGCCAAGTGGACATACAATTAAATAAGTGTCAAAAGTAGGATTTAAGTCCAAGTCTTGGCTGATGCCAAGCCTAGTATGCCCTTCACTAAGGAACAATGACTCTGAAAGATGGTTAGTGACAAACCCTATATATGCATCTCAAAGTGAAAATATATACAATCTATCCAGATTAAATGCATGTCCTGAAGTGATATTTATCATTAGTCTAATTTTTATTCAAGATTATAATAAATAACCTTTCCTAATGAAGTATTTTTGGATATGACATTAACTCAATTCCATAACTGGGATAATTTCATTTATCAATGAAAACATTATGCTAAAAGACCTAATTATCAGAAATATGTTTGCTAGTTTTAACATAAACTGAGATGATCTTGTCTATTGCATAATTACAAAAAACTTATTTTTTTAATTTGAAATATAAGCAGTAATTTTATTTGGGTGAGACACCAAAAGGAAAACCACTATTACAATATCAAACTACTGTTTATTTAATGAACGTACATTGCAAACCAACTTAAATACACTTCTAACTTAATGGTTTTTAAATTGAATTTTTCTCTATTTCAGTAACTGGAAGTCAGAAGAAAAAACTTATAAAATTTGAATTTACAAAAAGATATGTTTCTAATTTACTCTAAATTAGCTGGTTTATAATTCCCCCAACATCCAAAAAATTATGTTTGAGTTGAGTACAAGTGCAAAACTAAAGTATTTTCCCTTGCTTTTATAATTGCCTTCTACTATGTTATAAAAATTAATTAATTCAAATCAACAAATATTTACTGAGTATCTGCTATATACAAAGATTTCCCAAATTTATAAAAGAGCATTTATTCTTCTTGTAAGTAAATATAAAAGAGACTTAAGTACTCATTTATTCTTGTATTTAGATAAAGAGAAAACTTCTAAAAGGAGTTAATTTCTAAAACACAATACTTTCCTTGTACACTGTAGATGAAAATGAAGAGATCATTAACAGCCATAAAAGTTATCACAATCTCCTTCAGTTTTAGAATACCACCCAACCACTCTACATTAGAGCTATAAAGAATAAATTGCCAAAAAAAAAGAAGATAAAATCTTTATCTGGATTTAAAGGATTTCAACAATATTTTTTAAAAAATAAAGATAAAGTACTTACAGTTAAATCATTGTAAGAAACATGTGTCTATTTGCATTGTAAAGCTAGAATGTAAAACATTTCCAGACTCTTACCAGCACTTCTTTTATTGTGTGAGGGTAAATGAGTTACAGTAATAACCCAGAAAATTTCCTGCCACGTGACTCAGACGTCACCCTTAATGTAGACTTTGGTAGTTCAGCTTCTATGAAGACTTAAAGGTTAAAGGCATCATAAATTATTCATTTCCTCCTGTGCCAAGCCCATAAAAAGTGCTTTCACTGCCAAAGACATTGCTTTCAAATGGACACTATCACTACTGTGTGTGTATCTCTAAACAAAACATTCCCATTGCATTCATTACTATTCAGTAGGTGGAAGAAGTAGATTTATCCATATTATACTGCTATTTTTTAGGAAACCAAAACACTTTTGAAAAGAGAAATTAGTAAAGATTGTTATTCCAGAATATATGACAGTAATCACAATGAATGGCAAAATAAATTTATATTGGAATCCTAGATTAGCAGAAGCAAGGAATGGTTAGTCTTATACAGAAAAGATATAGCCAGATACAAACCCCACACCATTAGCAACAGTTGTGATTCTTCCCCTTCAGTTATTGCCCAGGTTTATATAGCTGAACATAACAATCAAACATAAGGTCAAATAAGAAATGCTCACATTACAAACTCCTCAACTAGCAATCCTTTGACTAACATGCCCAGTTCCATATAGTTTATTTTCTGCTAGTGTGTCTATTTTCCTATTTGATTTTGTAACAATTCTGGATTTGTGCTTTTATGGTTTTTCCTTATCCTCTTATGTTATTGAACATTCTGAATTTGCAGGAATTTTGTATGTCCTAAAATCTAATGCTATTCTATTTTTCTGGTGAAAATACAAAGGACACTCAAGTGCCTAGGAGTGACTGACTATATTCTGGGCCTCTCTATACCTCCCTTTGCCAGGAGAGCAAGCCAAATACAGACTACCAAAACTTCAATCACGAAATGACTACCTGCTGAGTGATCCTCTGTCTATTTTGGGCATTGAATGTCTTTGGAAAGGTTCTCTAAAGTATGGACCAAACTTCCTTGAAGAGATTCCCATGTCATAAAAGACACACTGGACAACACTCGAATACAGCTAGGGTGGGCTTGCAATTATGTTGAAAAGTTACTAGCTCTCCTGGAGCCAATCTCTTTTTATTCCACTTTAGCCCCCTCCCCCACTCCCATCTCTCTCTCTCTCTCTCTCTCTCTCTCTCTCTCTCTCTCTCTCTCTCTCTCTCTCTCTCTCTCTCTCTCTCTCTCTCTCTCTCACACACACACACACACACACACACACACACACACACACACACACACACACACACCAGCCTACCCTTAACTCACCAGTTTGGATTTGGCTCGTTGCAAAAATTCTTCCATGTTGTTGGGGGGGGGGGGGAAGGGAAGGAAAGAAGGGGTGGACAAGGATGGAGTAAAGTGAGGTGAATTAAGGAAAAGTTCCTCGCACTAAGCGAGGGCAGGAAGAAGGGCGCAGCAAAAGCTGTGCTACCTCCCGCTGCTGCCTCGGCTATCTCAGCCTCTCTCCCCTCTCCTTATTCCTTTTACACCCACCCCGCAGCCCAGCCTGGTTCGGCTCCGGTCGGCCCGTCTTTCCCTAATAAGGAAAGTGGGTGTGACACCCGGGAGCCCCAGCTAGAGCCTTGCATGCTCTTGGGCACGCGCTTTCCCCAGAGGTTTGGGGGGCGGTGGAGGTGGTGGAAGGGTGGGAGGGCTAAGACTCATCGGCCAATCGTAGGGCCAAGCTCCAGCCGGCTGACGTCGCTCGGCAAAAGATACTGCAACCATGGACAGCGCCCAAAAGTGAGGGCCAAGGACCGGGGGCGGCTGCGGAGAGCTCTGCAGCAGCAGCTGCAAACCGCCGCGGTCTGGAAGAGGGAGGGGTGGGGTGAAGGTGGAGAGGGGGCGGCGGCGGCGGGGAGGAGAAGCAGGCACAGAGAACTCTCATACAGCCAGCGCCTAGCCAGCTGACTGGCTACAGAGAGCTACAGCTAAAGACTTAGTGAAGGTGTATCCGCAGAGTGGACAATTAGATTTCCTCTGCTGTGCTGGACCGCTCCTCGGAGCTCACAAAGGAGGCATTGCCTACACTGAAAATGGAGATAATACCAGCAAAATAGCAACAACAATACGGTAGAGGCAAGGAAATTATGTTCTCTCTCTGGACTGATGTGACCTCCCCAGCACTCCTGTTTTTGTTGTTTTCCACAAATTACTGTTTATATTCATAACGTTGTATACATGTACCAGTCTTTCTTACTGCAAATCTTGTTGGAGTCTCATAAAAGCCCCATGAAGTACAACTATTATTTTTCCCATATTTTACAGAAAAGAAAACTGAAACTTTCAGAGGTTGTGTTACTTACCGACCACAGACTGAAGAAGCGTCTGAGGGAGCATTCAAATCCAGGTCTTACTTAGTCCAACATGCCAGCCACTATACCAACTGCCTCTCTGAGAAGGGGAAATTGATGCATAGTGAAGGAATAAATCTGCCCTTGAGTTTGATGTGCACACTTCTTTGTAGAGGTAAGCTAGCGCAAGGGAAGAAGTGGGCAGAGTTTTACAGGGTGTAATTTAAGCAGATATTTGAAAACTGAGCTCAAGGATTACATTCAGTTGATAAGAAGTGCAGAAGCTGCGGATTGTTTGATGATATCACCTTGGCAGTCATAATGCACTTCCCTTGCTGACTTAAGTAATCTAAAACCATTCTAAGCAAAATAAGTATTTCCTCAGCCCTTATAATTGTAAAGTTGATGACTATTCAAGTGACAACAAATCAAGCAATGCTCTAATATTCCCGAGTATACTTTGCCCCCTAACACTGCTTGATAATCTAGAAATAACGGGGAAATTATTTTTGGTTTCTTGAGCTTTAAAATTTTACTATTTATATTAAAGCACTATATTAAAATGGACTTCAATTTCTACATCTGAACAATGATAAATGATTCAGTTAGATTTCATGATTCTTTTCAGCTAGATACAAAACCTTTTTCAAAAATCTCTGAATTCATGTCCCTAAGTTTTCCTATACTGAAACTCAGTAGGCCTCTCCTTCCTCCTAAACTATTCTAGCATATAGATATTATTTATCAATATTACTGTTAAGTTAGTGGAACTATTTCTGGCATTGTTGCTTTATATACTTTTTAGGTTTCTATGATGAGCAATTTTATTAACAGCTCTTTTCTCACATCAGTTAACATCTCTTTCCATTGCAGATAGACATGATGACATGAGTTCCAAGTCTAAATTCCTTCTTCATAAATCCAGATATAAAATGACTTGCCTTTCAAAACAAGCAAACAAAAAAAATTCCAAAGTAGCTCTCCCGATTTTGGTCAATGGTATTGCCACTGTCCTAGACTTCAAGGCTCAAAATCCTAAAGCCAAATTTGACTCCTCTCTCCCTCCCCTCACCAGAGCCCTCTCAAATACATCTTATACATCTTTTCATTTTCAGGGTTGTCACCTTTTCATTTCAAAGGCCCTTGTCATCTTATTGTTCTCCTAAAATATAGGGTCCTAAGTCACACCCCTGACTTTTGGAGTCCTCCCTATTCATTTATCCTGTCATTGCAATCATTTTCTTAAAACACTATTTGGATCACTTCTCATCTCTTTGCTCAAAAACTTTCAGTGATTTCTCACTGCTCAGTCTCCTTCATCCTACATTCACTCAATCCTCTGCATTCTTTTGCCAAGACCCCTAAAATGTGTTTATTCTTTTCTATTTCTGGTATCACTAACATTGTTTGAACTCCTATCACCTCATCCTCAGATTATGTTTACAGCCCTTTATGTTGACCTCCCTCCCTTTTAGGCTCTTTTTTTTCTGATTCATCCAATATGTTGCCACCATGTTAATTTTCTTAATACACTACTTGGATCAGTTCATTCCTCTGCTCAAAGACTTTCTGTGTTTCCCTATAGCCTGTAAAGTAGAGGTCAAATCCTGATGCCAGTTTTCAAAGCCTTCTACTACGTGACCTCAAACTAACCTTCTAGAATTAACTTGTTATTTACCAAGTTCTTTACTTTGGCTTAAGTTTTTCTACTCACTATCCATTGATTCTTATAGGGGACAATGAAGAGATTAATAGATTCACAAAACTTCAGGGTTTAATTCCTGCTTCTGATATCTATTTGACCTTGGACTTTACTCTTTTTGTACTTAAGTTTCTTCATCTGGGAATCAGCTTTGTGTAGGATGAGTGCTGTCTATGAAGTTAGAAAAGTATGGATTTGAATGCTGCTTTTATTACCAGCTATTTGGCCATGGGCAAGTTATTTAACATTTCTCAATATGGGAATGATACTTCCTATGGTACCTCACCTATTCAAGACCTGGAACATAATAGGGACTGGATAAAGTTTGTTGATCAATCAACTAAATGATTTGTTAGGTCCTTTACAACTCTATATTTTAGGGACACTTTATCAGATTCATTTCTTTGCACATGCCATTGCCTTGACCATTTCCTATCTCTTTTCCATCTGCTTTCCCTCCATCTTTCTCAATTCTACTCATTCCACTTTCTCAGTTGTGCTTCTCTGACTACTGCCTGCAAGTGCTTTTTTTCCTCATTTAAACACCTAAAATATTTCTTTTCCATATCCCTTATTAGATACTTCTCACTTATTTGCTTTTCTTGCTAGCATACTCTTCACTGAATCATATATTTTAGAGTGGAAATAAAACTCAGAAGATACTTAGTTTAATCCCTTTGTCTTACAGGTGAACAAACAGGTTCAGAATTATACAGTTTCACAGCAGCAAGCCTGGGATCAAGTAATCCAAATCCTGTATCTCACTATGACTTCCATATATTGTCAACTGCATGAGGAGAAGACTCCTGATTTATATTTCTAAGTATCCACTCTGGTATCTAGCACACTATCTTTTTTTATAATGGCTTTTTATTTTCAAAATATATGCAAAGACAGTTTTCAGCATTCATTCTCACAGCCTCTCTGTTCCAAGTTTTTCTCTATTCCTTCCCCCCACCCTCTTCCCCTAGACAGCAAGTAATCTAATATGTTAAACATGTGCAATTCTTCTTACACTTTTCACATTTGTCAGCTGCACAAGAAAAATCAAATCAAAAAGGAAAAAATGAGAAAGAAAAAAAAGCAAACAAACAACAACAAAAAAGGTGCAACTACTGTGTTATGATCCACATTCAGTCCTGTTTCTGGATGCAGATGGCTCTTTACATCACAAGTCCATTAGAATTGACCTGAATCACTTCATTGATGAAAAGAATCAAGTCCATCACAGTTAATCATAGCATAACCTTGCTGTTGCTGTGTACAATGTTCTCTTGGTTCTATTCACTACATTTAGCAACAGTTCATGTAAGTCTCTCCAGGCTTTTCTGAAATCATCCTGCTGATTGTTTCTTATAGAAAAATAATATTCCATTACAATCATATACCAGAACTTATTCAGCCATGTTGATGACCATCCACTTAGTTTCCAATTTCTTGCCACTACAAAAAGGGATGCTACAAACATTTTTGCATATATGGGTCCTTTACCCTTTTTATTGATCTCTTTGTGATTCAGACCCAGTAGAGACACTGCTGTATCTAAGGATATACACAGTTTGATAGCCCTTTGGGCATAGTTGCAAATTTCTAGCAGTACCTTAAATGTAGTATTTGAGTATGAATGTACAAGCAGATTCATATTCAGAACCTCTGAACCTAATACTATAAGGCTTATTCCATCACACTGACTAGGGTACCCACAAGCCTACCTCATATATAGCTGGGCAGAAAATGATAGAGCTGAAGCCAAGAAAATCTGAGTTTGAATCTAGTCTCAGAAACTTACTACCTGTGTAAAATTATTTAATCTCTCAAAGAAGTTTTTCATCTGTAAAATGAAGTTAATAATAGGATCTCTATCTCAGATTTATTATTAGAACCAATTGAGATATTTTAAAAGTGCTTTATAAACTTTAAAAGCACTAAATAAATGCCAGTTATCATTGTTGTTAGATAGAGCCCACTTCACTATGGAAACTCTCAATCCCTATTTTTCCCACCTTTTTCTTATGAAAGAATTCTGCTAAAGATTTGGGATTATTCATGGGTATGTAGTTCTCGTGCTCGTGAAGTCACCTTCCTCATTTTACAGATGAAGAAATTCAGGACCAGAAACTTAGTTACTAGTACAAGGTTGCACAAGTAAAGTACCAGAGTTAAGATTTGAACCAGGTCCTGTGATTCTTAATCCAATACTCTTTCTACTATACCAAACTGTTATCCTTTTACCAACATATGGCATATTTTTAAACAGAGCTGTAACGACATATAAAAGGGGGTGAGAGTGGTATCTGCTGATTCATCATGTTGTCCTGTTTCTGTATTAAAGGCTTTTTGTGGACTATTTCTCAGAAAGGTCCATTGGTTTCATCTTTCTCTTTTGTTCCTTCCAAAATGTAGCACTTTTAAATGATCCCATAGAAGAAAAGTTGTCCAGAAATGTATATCTCCTAGTAGAGCTAAATTTCATAGTCATACAAGCTTAGGGTTTGTTTTTGTTTTTCTTGTTTTAAGGATGAGAGATATAAAAGTAGAATTCATACACATCTGACTTTTAAACAACAATTTAACTACATATTTATAGTTTTTATCCCTTTGGTGGGTGAGCACTACTTATGTTGGCAGTGTCAAAAGATTGATTTTTTTCACCATCTTGGCAAACACATTGCCTGAATCATTTTTTAAGCTAGACTTTACAAGAAAATAAGACTTCTTTACAAATTCATTACTTGCATCATATTGGTACATATGAGGTGCTGGAAGAAAGGAAGGTTATTTGAATTGTTAATATCAGTATTAGTGGGAAACAATGCCTAGGTTCACTTGGAAGAACATGTTGAAATTTAAATGTTCAGACTCTAAATAATGGCAATCGGGCATGCTATACTTCAGTCATTTCTGGGAACCAGAGACATCTTGTACAATACTGAATATAATTTGAAAGGTCAGCAGAGGGCTAGAAAAGAACTGTTCGTTCTATGAGTCATTTTTCAAATGAGGCAGTGGCCATAATATTCAGTTTGTGACCCTAAAAGATCCTGGGAATTAAGCTTTTACTTAGTATCCTGTTGTAGTGAAAAGAATTGGGTTGCATTTGATATCCCAGTTGCAATCAATCTTCATTGGCAATGGAAAGAAAGGAAATAAGTGTTTATATAACACATACTATGTTTTAGGCATTGTGCTAAACATTTTACAAATAACTTGTTTGAAATCCCACAGCAACCCTGTGAAGAAGGTGCTATTATCATCTTCATTTTACACTTGAGGAAAATGAGGCAAACTTTTTTTTACTTTTTTTAAGTGGTTTGCTCAGAGTCATAGTGCTAGTAAGCATTTGAAGCTAGAATTAAACTCTGGCCTTTCTGACTCTGGGCTCAGTGTCATAATGATGAGAATTAGATAAAGAATATCTAAATGAAATTAGATTTAATTGAGGTCTAGTGGCAGGTTCGGGGTACAGGGAGTCAAATAGAACTCCCCTGCAACTCCTTTGGATTCCATGCAAGGATACAGAGTTAAATGAGGTCTAGTAGCGGCACAAGAGTCCTCTGTAAAGGAATTTACTGACCCGAAAACCTAGATTGATAAAACAGGTTTATTGTGGGGTTTGGAAGTAAGGTTAAAAGGTAGAAAGACACCAGAGCCAGGGCTGGCCCTGGTGGGCAGAAATCCTTGACATGACAGGCATAAGGATGGTGTGTTTGGGACTTCTGCAAAGAGTGGACTCCAGAGTTCCCCTTTTATAATAGGGGGCTTTTAGTAATCTGAAGGGGCTCATGGGTGGAGTCCCAGATTGGCCTCTGGCTTGGGCTTCAGCCAGGGTTAGAATTTGAATAGAATAGAAACAGGGTTTTTAGATAAGGAACTGTTTGTGCTGGGGGTGGGGGTTGGGAAACCTGAGCAGATCATTAGAATGGGGTCTGGGACAGCCCAAGTTGGTTCAAATCCAATGGAGGCTGGGAGAGCCCCGATATCTCCCATTGGAATTTATGGGGGTTGGGAATCAGAAAGGAATCTTAATCCACATCAATAAGCATTGTACTAGCTAGTTGGATTATGTTGATCTGGGTTTCCTCTAGTTTCCTCATCCCTAGCTTGGAATTCAGATTCTACCAGAAGCTAATTTGATTTGTTCAAGCCTTTCTGGATTCTAATGCTCTCACCTTAATTTTTAAAATTTCTTTTAGTAAATTCCATTTAATCAATGAGAAGCAAGTGATTTTCCACTTCATGGAATCCTCAGATTGTTTCAAAATTCAGTTCAAATGGCATCTCTAAAACAAGGTCATACTCCATTCTCCTAGTGTCTAATGTCCTCTCTACCTCTCTGGAAATTATTTAGTACTTATTTATCTGTAGTCATGTTCTCTCCTCAATGGAATGTAAAATTCTTCAGAGCAGAGATACTTTCATTTTTGTTGTTTTATCCCCAGTGAAAAGCACATAAGAGGCAATACATTTGGAGTGGCATTCAAATTCAAAGCTCAGCTATGTCACTTAATACCTGTGTGACTTTAGCCAAGTCACTTAACTTTCTGATTCTCAATTTCCTCATCTGTAAAATCAGGGGATTTAACTAATTAACTTTGAAGGTCCTTTCCAGTTGTAAATCTATGATCTTATGATCTTATTTCTGTTGGGGAGTGAGGGGGGGAGAAATGGACAGTGAAAATTCAGGTTTTCTATATTATGTTTTCCCATATATACGCCATACTCTGTGTCTCAAAAAAATTACCCAACTTGGACATATAGTATAAATTCTGCACAATGATTTGTCTATACAAATATGGTACTGGAGATGGGAGGGAATATATAGTTTGGAAAGAGAAATGAAGTTAACCATTAAAAACCTTGTGATGAGTAGAGTAAATTGAAAGAGGATAAGACACTTGCTAATTCTTTGTTCTCTGAATATCCCCCCCTTCCAAGCCTTCCATTGTATTTAGGGTTCACCCTGATTATGCACTAATCCCTTCACCTAACATTTATTCATTAATATTTTAGCCATAATCATTGTTTTCATACCCCAAAGAAAATCTAGAGTTATCAACAAGAAGGGGTTAAACATGCCTAAAACTTATTTTGATTTATAAGATTCAACAAAATCATTGTGATGAAGGCCAGATTTACTGAGGAACATTTGCTCTTTCCCCACAATGAAGTAAGAAGAAAGAAGAAATAAATCCAGGCGCTTTCTTTTTGGCAAAAAGAAAAGGACAATATATTTCTATATCCATACCACTTAAACCTATTCTGCTTCCAAAGTTAAAACAAAATAGACTAAACTTCCCAATTAATCCTTCCCAATGGAGCTATGAGAAATGTATGTTGATGGTCACCCTTGAGCCCACAGAACAATAATAATCTTAGTGTGGCACAGTAAATAGAGTACTAGACTTGGAGTATGCAAGACCTCTATCTCTTCCTACCTCTGTTAGGAAGTCACTTAATCTCTCTGATCCTCAATTTCTTGATCTATAAAATGGGGCTAATAATATTAGAAATATTCACCTTACAAGGTTGTTGTGAAGCTTAAATGAGATAATCTCATTTAATATTTTTGTAAACCTTAAAGTACTATATAAAAATCATTTGTTATTTTTTATGTACTAGAAATGATCTCTTAATCAACAACCCTACCCCTTCCTTTATCATTACTGGCCAAGAAGTACTTCAAAATCAATTTTCCTTCACAAAAATATTTCCAAATGTTTATGTTTTGAAGACTATATACTTGTAAGCCAGTTAGTGATTGAGATGGTATAGAAGATAAGAAATTGATCATGAAAAGTCATGACCAATGACTAATTACAAATTAGATATTGCTGGAACTTTGTCTTCCCAGAAATCAGCCGGAGTCAGGATAATCAAAAGTCTTTATTCTTGGTCTTTTGAGGTTGAGGTCAGGGGATTAGATCTAGCTATCTCCACACCTCCTTCCTCTCTCTCTCTCCACCGCTAGGAGAATGCCTCAATTTCCTCCTCCTACTCCACCCACACAAGTCACTTCCCCTTCTTTGTCCATACCCACCAATAGAGCCAGCACAGAATAGTTGGGGATGGTCATCCTTCAAACATGTTAATAGAGAATTTTCCAATTGGCAATTAGTTTCATGTGCTCCATTATCCAAGTGCATTTGCTCAGTTCTAGCCCTTTACAAGATATTTCACTCAACAAGGGCAAGGAACAGGGTTATTAATTAAGGAACAATTTCCAATAAATAATTTCATGGTCTTTTGAAAGAATAACAAAAATGATAGCTGTCATTTACATAATACCTAAAGACTGACTAAGTCCATCATATGCACTGACTTAATTGAATTTCACAATAACTTTACAAATTAGGTGCTATTTTTATCTCCAATTTAAAATCAGTAGTGGTATGGTAGAAAGAGTACTAAATTTGTAGTGAAAGGAACTGTGTTCAAATCCTAGCTTTCCCATATGTCATTTGCATTAGTTGAATAACATCTGTAGGTTTCAGTTTCCTCATCTATAAAATTAGGAAACTGGACTAAATTATATTTAAACTCCCTTCCAGCTCTAAATCAGTGATCCTAAGAAGCTGAGATTCAGAATGCTTGTGACACAGCTAGTGTTAGAAATAAGAAATTTATTAGTGTATGGATTCTATAGATTATAAGAAGGAGAAATAAATTTTTCCATTATTCAAAAGCAACAATTCTAGGGGCAATTCACTTCTAATATCTCTTGACTTAGGCAGGGGATGGACAATCTATTAAATGAAACAATTTACCATATGTACAGGATGAAAATTATTAGATGAAAGAAATGATGAAAAAGATTATTTAAAAATAATCTGCTAACTATATATATATACATGCTGAAATTGCATTTTTCCATTACTTAAATATTTACTTATGCAAATGTGCTGATTCAACACTGAATAATTAAAGAGATAAGACTATATTTTGAATACAGAATTTTAAATTACAGGGTAAAGAAAGATGAGAAGAATAACTGGAAGGGCTGATGCTCCAAAATTGTTCCTTGCCTAGATGCTCCCTAGGCTTAACATTCTTCTACTATAATTTCATATCTTTGGGATAATCATTGCCTTCCTTGAGAAGTTTATTTGTTTATTTGTTGTAAAGTAAAGTGATAGGTTTGAAGTCAGGAAGACCTGGGTTGAAATCTTGCCTCTGGCATTTGCTATCTATGTGATTCTAAGAATGTCACTTAAACCCTCTGAGTCTAAGCTTTTTTAGTTTTAAAATGTATATGATAATCCTAGAAATACCTTCCTCAAGTTTGCTGGGAGATTCAAATTTAAAGATATATGTGTGATGAGAGACCAGCTAATCAGAGCCCAGTCCTAGAAACATGTACAATAAACTCTGCTTAAGGTCAATAATGTTAGAGTTTGTTGAGTCTGCTTCTAGAAGTTCATGATGATGGAGAATGTAAGAGGGAGGTTCAGATAATGGGTGGATTTTCTGTGACTTCCTATCTGTTTACTGAGTAATAAAAAACAGATTTAAAAAAATTAATAGTATTTTATTTTTTTCCAACTATGTACAAAGATAGTTTTCAACATTCACTTTTGCAAAACGTTGTGTTCCAAATTTTTTCCCTCTCTCACCTGCTCTCTCTTCCTCTGGACAGCAAGCAATCCAATATAGGTCAAATATGTGCAATTCTTTTTAACATATTTCTATATTCATCCTGCTGCACAAAATAGGAAAAAGCAAGCAAATAAACAACAAAATAAGGTGAACAGACTATGCTTTGATCCATTTGCAATCTCCATAGTTCTCTTTGGATGTGGATGTCTTTCCATTACAAATTTATTGGAGTTACTTTTAATTACCTCATTACTGAAAAGAGCCACATCCATGACAGTTAATCATCACATAATCTTGTTGTTGCTATTACAATATTCTCTTGGTTCTGCTTACATCACTTAGTATCAATTCATGTAAATCTCTCCAGGCTTTTCTGAAATTAGCCTGCTCATCATTTATTACATCCATAAATAGCTTATGCTGTTAAGCTCGGAATAAAAAAAAATCATAGCCACCCCCTTCCTTGCCATTCGGACTGGAAATTGAATTTTTAAAAGAGCCCAGGAAAAACCGTGAATCTCTGACCGCTTTTACATACCATTATGTCACAAACTCCAGGTACAGTATCTCAATCCTTAATAGGATTGTAATGCCTGAGAAATTGAGGCAAGATAGAGATTAGAGGTTTTTAATCTTTCATTAGAGGGAGAATTTGGATTGGGCAAAACAGTATCTATGTTGATTCCAACTGGTTGTATTGGACTCTTGTCTCAAAGTAACCTGTCCTGAGCAAGAGATTCCAGAGAGTCTAATAGGTCTCTAGTGATCAGGGAAACAAAGGTAAAAGGGGGGAATTGAGTACTGGTGAGCAGGAAGTTCCAGGAAGGACCCTAAATTCAGTTCTGACAGGTTAGAGGACAGGAGCAAGGATCATAAATTCTGATAACTTGGGAAGAGATGAGGAGCCACTAAGTCTGGTTCAGAGGATCCTATCTAGATATTTGAGATAAGCCATCTGGGGTTTTATGACTCTTTGGAAGACTCCCAGTCCTAATTATCTCAGTTCTAATGGCCAGGAAGTGGGGGTTGCCACCAGGGATACTGTGGCAAAGCAATTCAAAGAAATTCAAGGAAACTGAGGCAGAACAATTCAGAGAAACTAATGCAGAGAAACTGAGGCATAAAAGGATAATTCCCCCTCCTTTTGAGTATTGCCCATTGCCTCTCTGTCTCCTGTTCTCAACCTTATCTTGACCCCTAATCTGTCAGGATTAAATTATGATCTTTCCTAGAATTATGGCTTGTCCATCTTCCCAGTGCTATATTCCCCTTATCTGCCTTTATTTTCCCTATAAGATTGTATACTCAAATTATGTATTCTGTTTGCAAACCCTAGTTAGCTATATAAGTTACCTATATAAGTTCCCTGACTTGGTTTATTTGCACCAAATACTTTGAACAAGAGTCCCATCTGGTCAGCTTGCTTAAGATACACATTAAAGATTAAAAATCAATCTCTTACTTGCCTCAGTTGTTCTGGTGTTTTCCATAAAAGCCATTCCCCAACTAATGGATACCCACTCAATTTCCAATTCCTTGCTATCGCAAAAAGAGCTGCTTCAAACATTTTCATACATGTAGGTCCTTTTTCATTTTTTTATGACCTTTTTGGGATACACACCCAGTAGAGATACTCCTGGATCAAAGGGGTATGCAGAGTTTTATAGTCCTTTGGGTGAAGAATAGACTTTTGACTAGCTGCTGAACTACAATGAGGTATACATACAAAAGGCAATAACTGAACAAACCAAATTCCATTTTCCCTAATAACAAGCAATACATGTACTTTTAATGAGCTTATGGTGGGGGTTTCTGACTTTCTGTTCCCTGGTCACCATAAAAGTTGGGGCACATGGCATTGCTGGTTTTCTGAATTTATTGAGTTTGATTCTTTTCTTCTCTTAGATGAAGAAGTATTGGAAAAAAATAGCCCTGTGAATTTGAAAAGTCAGAAAAATCACTAGAAGGCTAGTGACAACATTTCATGGCAAAGACTGTTCCAACCAGCTTAAACTAGCCCAGCAGTAGATCTACCTGAGAGGCAAGACACCATCTTCTGAAAACAAAGGAACAACTTATTTATTTATTCTGCCACCCTGGAAATGACTTTGGTAATGAAAATGTTTATAACAATCTTTGAAGTTTGACCTCACTCCCCTTAGGGACAAAATAATAGAGAGGAGAATGTTCCCAGGTTTAGGGAGATATTTTGGTATTTATATTTATGTTGTTCTGTTGTATCTTTATATATGTGTGTGTGTGTGTGTTTTTCAATGTATTTGTATATATGTATTATGTGTATATGTGTAGTATGTAATATATGTATTATGTATCATCTGTATATGTGTAAAATATATGTATTTTTCAAAATACATATAAAGTTCATTTTCAACATTCATCCTTGCAAAACTTTATGTTCCCCCTCCTCTAGACACCAAGTAATTCAACATAGGTTGAACGGGTGCTATTCTTCTATATATATTTCCATAATTATCATGCTGCACAAGAAAAGTCAGATCAAAAAGGAAAAAAATGAGAAAGAAAACAAAATGCAAGCAAGCAACAAAAAGAATGAAAGTATTATGTTGTGAGCCACATTCAGTCCCCGTAGTCCTCTCTCTCTGGATGCAGATGACTTTCTCTATCACAAGACTATTGGAATCACTCTGAATTATCTTATTGCTGCAAAGAGCAAGTCCATCACAGTTGATCATCACATAATCTTATTGTTGCTGTGTACAATATTCTGTTGGTTCTACTCACTTTACTTAGCATCAGTTCATATAAATCTTTCCAGGCCTTTCTGAAATCAGTCTGCTCATCATTTCTTATAGAACAATACTATTCCATCACATTCACATGCCATAACTTATTCAGCCATTCCCCAATTCATGGACATTCACTCAATTTCCAATTCCTTGCTGCTACAAAAAGGGCTACAAATATGTTTGCATGTGTGCTTTGGGATACAGACCCAGTAGAAACACTGTTGGATCAAAAGGTATGCACAGTTTTATAGCCTTTTGGGCATAGTTCCAAATTGCGCTCCAGAATGGTTGGATCATTTCACAACTCCACCAACAATGTCCCAGTTTTCCCAGGCATTTGAATACAGATTGGAGTCCCTAGAAGACGGATGACTACTTCTCCCCTCAGGATTCTAGGAATATTATTGAGTAGGTGGGCTTTTTGTAGTACTGCCATTGAGCCTCAACCAATGTGTTTCCAATTAATATCTGTCAGTTTTCAATTAGTTTTCCAAAAAAAATTTTATTTATTAAGATGGCATGGTCAGATCAATTGGTATGAAACACTTCCTCCAAAATTGAGCATACTTTCTCAGAAATGAACATAACAGATAAAAGGAAGGGTAAGCTCAAACTTAATGAGGTGGTAAGGCATAGATGTAGAGATCACATACGGCCAACTTGTGTTTACTGGAAGTGTACTCTTGAGACCATTGCCAATCTTTACTGGTGCAGGGGTCATGCTCCTTGAAGTGACTTCCTCAGTTGGCTATTTTTTTTTCTAGTCTGTTATATTATTTGAATGTATTATCTATTACTGGTCCAGTTTATCTGATGTCATAGACAATAGGGAGGGACAAATATAGAAAGAAACTCTCCTCTCTATCCCCACTACAGGGTAATTACCTCTTGGGCCCTAGCTGTAATTTTCTAAACAGAAAATTTGCTTGATTAAACAACTGCTGAAATTTCTTCTGATATCAAAAGCTTTTTTCTTCTTGATAAAGGATTCATGGGTGTGGAGAATTTTGTTTACACATTTTAAAAAATTATTTATGTCTGTTGATTAATTGAAGATAGTACATCAAACTCTGCCCTCCATACGCCAAAAAAGTTACATTTAGATTATATTGGTCATTATTACTAATTCATATATGTTAGGCATACTTGAGCTCCAGTGGTTCAGAATATAGCCCCTAAGATTTGAAGTCAGAAAAATATATAAAATATATATAAATGTATATATATAAAATATAAAAATATATGTAAAATATATAAAATTGTGAAAATATATATATAAATATAATGATATAACAATGTATAGTATTTTAAGTTTTTTAATTACCCAATTGAATTCTTGCAATAACACTATGAGATGGTTAGGAACCGGTATTATGTTTCAAGTATGTGCCTCCTATATAACAATCCATTCTGTGCTTTTTCTCAGGCTATCTTTCATTTTTGGAATGTACTTCTTTCTCCCACTCATTTCTTAGAATTCTTAAATTCCTTTAATGCTTAGTTCATTTGCCATTTTCTAAACAAGATCTTGTCTGATTTCTCCAACTTCCTTCAAACTCCTCACAAATTACTTTGTATTTGTTTTATGTATTTATTTATATTTATTTATATTGATATGTATTCATATTGTCTTCCTGAATAGAATAAACTCCTCTACAGCAATGATTTTCTCCCCATTTTTGTCTTTGTAGCCCTGTTATCTAACAAAGTATTGGCACATGATTTTGTTCAATGGCATCTGACTTTATGACCCAATTTGGGGTTTTCTTGGGAAAAAACACTAGAGTGCTTTGCCATTTCCTTCTCCAGCTCTTTTATAGATGAAGAAACTGAGGGACACAGAGTGAAGTGAAGCTACTCACAGGCAGTAAGTATCTGAGGCCAGATTTGAACTTAGGACTTTCTAATTCCAGGCCTGGCACTTTATCTATTGTACCATGTAAGCCTGGACCATAATAGGAACTTAATAAATATTTGTTCATTAATTACTGGTTGATTAAAAACTTGATAAGATGGGTGATTTTTTTTTTTATCAGTGTGGATATGACTTTCTTTTTCACAGACTACACTTAGGAGTTACTGGGGCCTATCTTCTTGGGATGGTCTCTGCAAATTTGGCTAGATCTGTTCTTAGACTTCAGACATGATTCCATTGTTGAGATGGTACTTGAAGCCTTTCTAGCTTTAATGGAGAATCTGCCAGAGCTTCTGTTCTATTTGCATAGCCTATAAGAACCAGGGTCATTTCTATACAATGCTTCAGCGTTGGAGTAGGATGTTAGTAGAGGAGGGGACAATTGTTATTGTTATCTTTATTGGTCTCTTTCCACTTGGAGTAGTTAGTAATTTGAATACAGTTGAAAAAAGTCTCATATAACAAGGAGGTTTTCTTTTTGGTTTCTACTGGTAAGAATGTAGACTCTAAGAGTAAAATTTAGTTTATAAGTATTTTATTTCCAGAAAATTCTGTATTTATTTTATTTTGATAACATAAAAGATGAATAAAACTATTATTTTCCTGAACTTATTCAAAGGACATGATTATAAATGGAGAAAAAGCTTTTGTTCTCACAATGCAGTATGGTGAAATGAATACTGGTGCTAAAATCAAGAATCTAGGTTCAAATCTTACCTCCATGATTCTTTAAAGTTATGGATCTTGGATGTTGAGCTTTTGTAAGGAGAAGACCAGAATTAAGCCAAAAATTTGATTTTCAATACCAAAACCTCAAAGAATCATAAATAGGTAAAAATCTTCTATAAATTAGAGATACACTTACACTATCTACTTTATAGTGTTGATATGAAGAACATATATTGAAAGCATGAAAATGTCATAGGAATATGGCTTATTATATTATTATCTTGTTATTCTCCAAAGAACTGCTATAATCAGAACTTCAATTCATTTCTACAAGAAATATTTAGTAGGTATTTTCTTCCATGGAATACAAAGACAAAAATAAAATGTTTCTGTCTTAACAACAGTTATATTTTGACCAGCAGGATGAATACAGAGAAGCTTGGAGAGACTTACATGAACTGATGCTGAGTGAAATGAGCAGAACCAAGAGATCATTATACACTTCAACAACAATACTGTATGAGGATGTATTCTGATGGAAGTGGAAATCTTCAACAAAGAGAAGATTTAATTCAATTCCAATTGATCAATGATGGACAGAATCAGCTACACCCAGAGAAGGAACACTGGGAAATGAATTGCATTTTTGTTTTTCTTCCCAGGTTATTTTTACCTTCTGAATCTGATTTTTCTAGTGCAACAATATGTATTTGCACACATATATTATATCTAGGATATACTTTAACATGTTTAATATGTATAGGACTGCCTGCCATCTAGGGGAGGGAGTGAAGGGAGGTAAGGGAAAAGTTGGAACAGAAGTGAGTGCAAGGGACAATGTTGTAAAAATTACCCGTGCATATGTTCTGTCAATAAAAAGCTATAATTAAAAAAACAGTTATATTTTATTGGAGAATTTAGGGATAGGGACTAGAGCTACTGTTTCATTAATATAAGGAACTCACAGAAGAAACTCCTACTATAAATGCAAGTTAGCACCTGAAAGTTTAAATAAATTGCCCAATGTCAAGTAGCCATAGTGTATCAGAAATAGAACTATCTTTTATTCCTATACCAAAAATGTCAAACACACAAGCCTATCAGCTATTCTCCAGTGTGGCCAGAGGTAGATTAAAATGTAATTGCAAATATTTAACAAAATTAATTTTTTAAATAGGGTCAGGTGGCGCAGTGGATAGAGCACCAGCCTTGAAGTCAGGAGGTCCTGAGTTCAAATCTGCTCTCAGATACTTAACACTTCCTAGCTATGTGATCCTAGGCAAGTCACTTAACTTGTCTCAATTGCCTCAGCTTAAAAAAAAGAGTATCTAGAATAAAAAATGAGTAAAAATATAATAGAACATAGATAATATTAATGTGTGGTTTTCTAAGTAAGGACTACAGAATCCTTATGCATGGAATAGTTAAGTTTGATACCACTGCTCTATACTACACTGCTTTTTAATGAAGGGGGTCTGGGAGTGGAGAAGGAAGGGAGAAGAAATATAGATAGAGAAAACAATCCCTTTCTTTGAGTCTATATTATTTAGATAATTTTTGCTCTGTCTAAAGCAATTGTGATATTTTAAAACTATAGGATTCTGAAAGACAATTCCCAAATGGCATCTGAGCTGAAGTAGCATCATCTTAAAACAGGGGAGAGGGGAAAATAGATTGAATAGAGAGATCTCTCCTATTAAAATTTACTACCATTCCAAAGTGTGTCTAAAATTCCCTCTATAGTAATGGGCTGGAGATGTTCAATATAATAAGCTTTATAATTAAAAAAGAAACAAATTTGGTCCTGAGCACTTGAAAGAAGAGCTTTGATCCAAAGGCTAAATGGTTTAATGAAAATAAAATTGTGGGGTAGAACCCAGAATAAGGCTACCTAAAAGATAGGGGACCTTTTTTTCAATGAAAGGCACAAACCAAAGTATTAGGCAACAAACTGTCATGAACAGGGTGAACTATACATATAGTAAAGATTTTAAGTGATTTTATTTCCTCCATGATCAATTTGTACATATGGGTCTATCCCTCCAAAAGGGTGCATTTCATCTCTTTTTCTGCCCTGATTGGTCCTGCCATTATTTCTTTTTTCCATTGGCTGAACTCTGTTAACTTGTTCTTTAAACAGATTTCAACATATTGTAATAAACTCAACTGCCAAGCCCCACCCCACCTCCACTCTAAAAAAATTCCACCAGGTGTCTCCTCTGAACAACATGGTTTGAAGAAAATGCCAAGGCTTTTATCCTCCTGGAGATCTCCTTTATTTTCAGTTTCCCCCCTTCTTTCTCTGTAAGCACAATAAGGCAATTCTACCATAATAAGACATAAATATTCCCCCCAAAAATCATCATACTAATGGGATACAGCTTGTAAGGGAAATGTGGCTATAAACCCACGCCCACTTGGCTGCCAAATAATGTTCTGTTGGTTAGAGATAACAGGGTTTCTGAGACAAATGGTGAGGCACATAGGAAACTACTCCTCAACCTGTAAACCATAAAATTCAATATTGAGGCACATAATAAAATTAGTATATCAGTGATTTGAAGCACCAGATCTCTCTGTCTTTTTCCTACAAATTTATCTTCTTGCTCCTGGTTCTTTGCTAATCCCTTTTGGAGTTTAGCTGACTGTTCACAGTGTAATAAATATTTGCCCCTTAATTTTGAAGACTAAGTAGTATTCGAATTCTTTCACTATACCTGTGACACTTACCAAAGGACCCCACTGGGCTGTCTTTCATCCTCAACAGTATTATGCAGAATCACACAACAGAAACCACAGGGCTCATGTGGGAAATGGGACTGGGGTACAATGCTCAAAAACTTTAAAAAACAAAAGAACAAAATGAGGGTATAAGCAGTTTTATATATTAAACGATTAGGAAATGTTATAATAAAATAAATAAGGGTTAGAATTCAAAACCTTGGCAGAAGAGGAGACAAGTAATAATAAATTTGGCAGACTTTGGGCTGGCGACCATGGTAATAGTGAGTGGGGATAAGCGCTGGAATGAGGGGGGAGGAAGGCAACCAGCCTTCCTTCTCACACAATTCCTACTACACCAGAAGATAATCACTAAATATTTTACCTTGAAACAGATCTGAAGTTTGCCTGTAGAAAGAGGTACTTGTGAAGTGAAGAGATTTTTCTGCATTCTCAGTGTTTCTTGAGGAAGAAATCTTGAAGAAGCATAGTTGAAATTTAGGTATGTTCAGAATCTTCTCTGGTATATTAATCATCAAATTCATTTGATTTCAAAAAATGTTATAATATGTACTACATCTAGTACATAGACTATGCTAGTCTTCTTGGTTATTTCAACTTACTGTATTTTTAATAAATTATTCCTATTCCCACCAGGTCTCTTCCCCTCATCTTGAAGCTCTACCTCTTCCCCACCATTTGTTACCCCTTTCTCCAGTTTTGGATTTTTACTTATTAGTTCCTTTTTTTTCTTGCCTTTACCTAGTTATTTAATTCTTTTTTCCTCCCTCAATTAAGTAGCCAAGTAAAATCCCTTTTCTCTTACTTTTCAAATTGTTTTATTCATTAGTTTTTTTAAACTTTAATTGTCTGTCTGAAGCATGTTATTTTTCTCTTTCCTTTTATTCAAGTCGTCATGTATAAAATGACCAATATAGAAATGTTTTATATGATTTCATATGTATAACATCAGATTTCTTACTGTCTCAGGGAAGGGGGAGGGATAGAATTTGGAATTCAACATTTTTTTAATGTTAAAAAAACTTTTAATATGAAATTGGGACAATACAAAATATTTACACATATCTTCCATCTGTGCTTTTTTATATTAAAAAAAAGCACAGATGGAAGATATGTGCTTTTTTTTATAAAAAAGGATTTCTTTTTCTCATTATTTTCATTACTAACTTTCCCTTTCTATTCTAGACTTTTTTTTTGATTCATGGCTCTTATATTTATTTGTTACTTGTTTAGTCTCTGTATTCCTCATGGAATTCAAGCTTTTCTAAGGAACCTATTTTGAGTTCCTTCTTAAACACTTTTTTTGTAATTGCCTTATAATTCTTGCCCACTGATCTCCCCCTTCTATTTTGTTGTTGCTATTGTTTTGTTGTGCCCCATTCTTAGATATGCCAATAGGTAGGTAATAGAAAATGTATTTTCTCTTGGAAGGAATTTTCCTATGTCTATGATTGTGCAGTTCTTTACTAATCTTTGCCTTCCCTACATGCCTTAAAATTTTTCCCTGAGTCCATGCTATAAGTCAAAAGGCATTCAATCAGAAGTTAATAGATTCAGATGTTAAAGATGATCTAATCTGGTTTTTTTCCCCTTTACAAATCAGAAAGCTGAGGTCTATATTTACAAGGGTAAGAACCAAACCCACCTCCTCGGAGGTCTTCATATGTAAATATCCTTCAGTGGCATCAAATGAATTCTACTATGTGTTTGTCTAAAATAATAAATGAGACATTAACACATACCTAACATCCTATACCAACATAAGGTCTAAATGGATGCATGATTTAGACATAAAGAATGATATTATAAGCAAATTAGAAGAACAAAAGATACCTTATCTCTCAGATCTGTGGAGAAGGAAGGAATTTTTGGCCAAAGGAGAACTGAAGTACATTATTGAATGCAAAATGAACAATTTTGATTATATTAAGTTAAAAAGTTTTTGTACAAACAAAACCAATGCAGACAAGATTAAAAAGGAAGTGATTAACTGGAGGGAAAAAATTTACATTCAAGGGTTCTGAAAAAGGCCTCTTTCTAAAATATAGAGAGAACTGACTCAAATTTATCAGAATTTAAGCCATTTTCCAATTGACAAATGGTCAAAGATATGAATGATTTTCAGATGAAGGAATTGAAACCATTTCTAGTCATATGGAAATCACTATTGATCAGAGAAATGTAAATTAAAGTAACTCTGAGGTACTACTACATACCTCTCAGATTGGCTAAAATGACAGGAAAAAATAATGATGAATGTTGGAGGGGATGTTGGAAAACCAGGACACTAATACATTGTTGATGGAATTGTGAACTGATTCAACCATTCTGGAGAACAATTTGGAACTATGTCCAAAGTGCTATCAAACTGTGCATACCCTTTGATTCAACAGTGTCTGTAACATGTCCTCCTGGCAGTTATTATTACCAGTCTGTCCTAGGCCCAACAAAGTACCTTTGACCATTAACCTTTGCAGTGTCAACTCTACCTGGCTCACCTCCTCTGAGGCCTTCAAAAGTCTCTGGCCACAATTTCTTGAATCTATAGTTTAATAACCGATAGCACGCTAAAGAACAGCCACATGTAATCTTAAAAGCCTTTATTATACCTACTCACATAATGCCCTGACTTGTTAACTCCCTAGTGAACACCTCGTCTGAGGATCCACATGTTCACTACCAAACTCTTTACCTCTTTGGGCTATCCATCAGCTTGGCGTGGCTACCCCAGGCTAAGGAGCCAGGTTAAAGAGAGCGACTTGCTGCAAGCAGTGGACTTATAAAGGGCGTGTGAGGTCACACACACAGCCAACCAGAGAGAGAGCTGTGTCCCATTATGAAGCTATCTCAATATGGCCAGGATCCCACCCACAGGGCAGTCCTATATCTATAGAGATTACTTCTGGGCCACTCAATCTCCTGTTGCATTGTGGCGCCCATTTAAAGGGCCCTTACAATCCCTTCTCTTGTTTTGTGGAACTGCACATCTCATCAAGCTAAACTTTTAGCACCAGCTGTAGTCCATTTGATCCATGAGATGACAGAGTGTTATGCCCAAGGAGGTACAAAGCAGCAGATCAGTAAAAAGAAGTATGACAATGAGAACCAGGCTCAACAGTGGCCAAGTGTTCAACCCATTTGTTAAAGTCATACTCAAGGAGGTAATAAGCCAAAGAGGTTGGATGCCAATGAGGTAGGATGTCAACACTGAGGTGGGAAGTCAACAAGGTAAAACATCACAATTCTAGTTAACAATTAAATATCAGTAAGGTAGGTTGTCATAATTCTAGTTACATTTACCACAGTTCTATTGCACTTATCTCAATTCTAGATCAATTCTAGTTTCACAAATAAAAGTGCACATAAGCAAAGTCATGCCAGAAACAGTGTCTCAATAACAATGGTAGGTGGGTGTGTTTGTTTTTCATCCACTAATTTAAAAGCATAGTCCTTCAATAGAAAGCATAGGGCAAAGCCTTTCCCCAGCCACCATATGGTAAGTAGCCACGGGAGAAGAAAGCAGGCCCATTGTCCATTTACAGTCTTTATATTGCATATCACCCAAGACAGTTCATTTCAGTTGCAACACTGGAACTGTCTGCTGTCTCTGGTGTCACGGTCAGGAGGGACATTGCTGCCATCAGTTTCTGGAGGGCTGCTGACATCTAGCTGGTCCCTCTGGGCTGTTGTCTGGTCCTTCTCTTAGATCCCTAGGTCACAAATGTCTCTGGTGGGTATCAACTCCTCTGCTGCTGGATCTGCATCTAGAATGAAAGGAATGTACCCGGGGCCCCAAGCCCTGGCCCAACCTGGGCCTTTCCAAATGCCATCCGGGCCTTTCCACATCACAGTGGAAACAAAGTTCTTGTCAAAAAGATTAACAAAAGTCAGACAAAAGTTAGTCAGTCTGTCACTTAGCTGCACTTTATGTGTATGCCAGAAGTTCATTGCTAAGGTAAAATGCAAAGAAGTTAAAAACGTAAAACCAAAATAATTTAAAAATGTAAAACCAAAGTAACTTAAAAATATAAAATTAAAATAACTTAGTAATGTAAAATCAAAATACTTTAAAGATGTAAAATCAAAATAACTTAAAAATGCAAAATCAAAAGAGTTTAAAAATATAAAATCAAAATAACTTAAAACTGTAAAATCAAAATTTAAAAACTGCAAGCAATCACATTATATGTATTGCCACATCTTGTGCATATCCCAAAATTCCCTTCTCTTGTTTAGAAGAGAAGATCTTGGGGATATAGTCTGTGCAGTAATGACTTTACTAGTAAGATTATAAGAAATGCCAATGGAATGGGAAAAGTCAAATTCAATGCAAAAACACCGAAAGGCAAAATATTTGTAAGCAATCCATAAACTGTCTTAAATGCATGTGAAATTTCTACAATGGAAAAATGGCTGATCACATGTCTACTTGCTTCTCCAGATTGAAATGAAGCTATAATGTCCATTGGTCTTAAAACATTACATTTCAAACCATAAGGGTTTTGTCCTATAGGGAGCATAGGAGAGTGAAAAGAAAGATAAGCTATATAGCCTTTTGCCATGCTCCTAACTTCCTCTTTAGTTATCACAATTTGCAAATATAAGATTCTAGCAGCCTGATTATAAAAGATATGATTTGAAAGTCCACTCTGAAAATGGACATGTAGGGTATATTTATCTGAGTGCTTTCTCACTTGCTCTCGAAATTCTTTAAAGAGATGAAAATATATTTTTAAAACTACAAATTTTATTTGAGCTGTGGCAATTCTTTGTACCACATCTGTTGAATAAGCCGAATCAAAATCTGGGACAGTTTCACAAAATACATCAATTTGTGCATTGACATGAGAGATATTTATTTTACCAGGTCTTGTCCTAGGTAATTTTACTACTTTCTCAATGACTTTTATTAAATTTTAACCATAAGCACTGGGTAAAATTTAAATTTTTTATTTGATTGTGCTGGGAAGTTCACCCACTTCATACTATCTCCTTGATGAAGGATTTCTATGGGTGCCTTTTTTGTAACCAAATTTGATATTTCCAATATTTTTTAGTTATTTTTTCAGCCATATTAAATAAAGCCAATTCAATCTCTCTTAGAGCTTCTAGAGCTTCTTTTTTAAGATGATATTGTGAATCTAAAAAACTTTTTCCTCTTAAAAGTAGTACCACTTTAACTCTTGGAGATACTTTTCTCACAGGAGTAAGGTCATCTGCCACACACCTTTGATTCAAAGTAGCACTGTTCTTTATGCCATGTGGCAAGGCCATCCATTCAAATCCTCTATAAGGCTCAGCTGAATTAATGCTCAGCACTGAAAATATATTCCTTCATATCCTTATCTAGAGAAATAAAATTCTTAATCCTAAAAGATCATTCCTCAAGCAATTGAGGAGATAGAAGCTCAAGCTGAAGAGCTTCTATTGTCTCCACGTGTCCATTTACTTTTCTCGGAACAATAAATTCTCCCTTCCCCAAACTTAACAAATTTAGGGGAATCCCGAGGACTTAGAGAAGCTTGTAAATGTCCTTGATTAAATCTTTTCTGTCCTGTGCATAATGAAATTTGAATTTTCTCATTTTTTAAGAAGTTTCTTCCCCACTGGTCAATGGAGGACCTTTCCACTGTAAAATAAATAAGTTTTATTGTCTTAAATTTAAATTTCCATTTCCAACAGGTAGCACTAATTTTAAGTACTATAGATCCTTTTATATCTGACACATAGGTACTTTCTGTGATTTTTAGCCAATTATCAGTCCAGCTGGCACATCTAATAGCTATATTACTTACATCTGTGTCTACCAACCTTTTCAATGGTCTGCCACTCATACAGTTAATGAGAAAAGGACACTCGGCTATGAAAGCTTCAGTCCATAATATCCCTGAATTCTTTTGCCTAAAATCAAAGTTTGAATTTCTAATACCGAATTGTACTTTAGGAGTGTGAATCAATACAACTGATATTACTTCTCCTCCTGGGTCGAAGATCACACACTGTCTATTTATTCTAGTGATTAAAACAGCAATTTTCCAAACCATTCTAAACATAAACACTTTATATAAGTACTCGTAGGGGGTTGGGAAATCAAGCCCACTGTGGAAGTGAAAAATCCACAAGGTAAGAAAAGAGGAGTTCCAACTCTCCAAAGACGATCCTAGCAGTTTTATAAGTATAAAACTCCACTCTCTCTAACTGCAAGGTTTTATCCTTGTAAGGTTTCTTAGAAATTAACTGAACTGTATTTTTAAATGCAGACGGAGCAGACCCTTGAAATGAAGGAGAAGACCCAAGAAACATCGGGTGGTTCCATTGCTGACTGTGCCCACCACTGAAAGAACCTGGCAGTTATGGTGTTTGACTCATGGACACCAAAAATTGTAGGACTTGAAAGTCCTCAGGAATCATTGGATTCCCTAACATATAAAAAGACTGATGTGGGACTTCAAAAACTTGTGGGGATCATTGGATTCCCTAACACGTGAAGCAATGGACAATAGATTGGTTTTGGACTATCTCTTGGTTGCTGAAGAAGGCGTATGTGTGACTGATGTTTACATACCCTCCTTCTAGGACTTCTGGAAATCTTTTACAAAACCGTGTTGATTTATATTGTTTGTTATATCACTACTTGCATGTACAATTCATGTTTGTTACACCACATCGAGTCTGCACCCATCTGACTATGGGGAGAATCATCACTAATAGCCTCTGCGTTATTGCTATGTGCTTGTGTAATAACTCCCATGCTGATGGGTTTGTGCATACTTGTCTCTAATAAGGCCCTTCAACACAGAAACCCGCTAGCTATCCCCACTTCCCTTTGGTGCTTTTCATCTCCCTTCCTGAGACGTCAGGGAGGGCGTGATTATCTCCTTTTTGGTGCTTTCATCTTCCCTCTTGAGAAGGGGGAGGGAGGCGTTATCAACCTCCTTTTGGGGTTCTCACCTCCCTGAAAAGTCAGGGATGGCGCAACCACCTGTGGTCTAAAACAAAAGAAAGTGGGAGATGTAAAGGTCTAGAACTGAGCAAATGCATTTGGATAATGGAGCACGTGAGACTAATTGCCAATTGGAAGGTTCCCTATTTACTTGTTTGAAGGTTGACCCTCCCCAGCTATTCTATGCTGACTTGATTGGTGGGACAAAGAGGGGGAAGTGACGTGTGTGGGAGGAGTAGGAGGAGGAAGGGGAAATTGAGACTCTCAGTCTCTCATGGAGTTTGAGGGAGGAAGGTGTGTGTGAGATTGCTAGACCTAATCCCCTGACCTTGACCGTAAAAGATCAAGAATAAAGACGTTTAGTGATCCTGATTCTGGCTGATTTCTGGGAAGACAGAGTTCCAGCAGTGTCTCTATTGGGCTTATATACCAAAGAGATATCAAAGGAGGTAAAAGGACCCACATGTGCAAAAAATGTTTGTGTCAGTTCTTTTTGGAGTGGCAAGAAACTGGAAACTGAGTGGGTACCCATCAGTTGGAGAATGACTGAATAAGTTATCATATATGAATGTTATGGAATATCATTGTTCTATAAGAAATTATCAACAGAATGATTTCAGAGAGGCCTGGAGAGACTTACATGAACTGATGCTAAATGAAATGAGCAGAACTAGGAGATCCTTGTACATGGCAATATCAATATTATACAATAATCAATTCTGACATGTATCTTTTCAACAGTGAGATGATTCAGACCTGTTCCAATGGTCTTGTGATGGAGATAGGCATCGGCAATCAGAGAGAGGACTATGGAGATTGAGTGTGGATCACAACATAGTACTATCATTCTTTTTTGTTGTTTACTTGCACTTTGTTTTCTTTATCATTTTTTTCCTTTTTGATCTGATTTTTCTGTTCAGAATAAGTGTGGAAATATATATATAGAAGAACTGCACATGTTTAATACATATTGGATTACTTGCCATCTTGGGGAGTGGGGAGAATGAAGGGAAAAAATTTAGAACACAAGAATTAATTAATTTTTAAAAAGAAAATAAACAAGGGAGTTGAATCAGTTAAAGGAGTACTATTCTTTAAAAATAAATACTTAATAAAAATACTAATAGTTAGGAACCTGGGCATGGAAACAATCGATAGGAAATTAGAATTTCCAGAGGAAGACTCAGAGACATCTAGGAGAGAAGTTATAGACTGCAGAATGGGGACCTTTTCTGAATCTAGCAAAGAAATATTGAAAGTTCCATCTAGAGACATTCTTTCTTCAACCAAGGTTTCTGACTTTAAGAGTGAAGAAAAGTATGAGAATTGCCACAATGATACCCTTTAAATTATGCCTATTAAATTGTGAGTATTCTTTCTGTTATTGTTTGCTTGCATTATTGTTTTTATTCTCTGTTCTTTTTTCTTTCTAGATCTGATTTTTCTTGTGCAGCAAGATAACTGTATAAATATGTATACATATATTGGATTTAACATATATATTAACATATTTAACATGTATTAGACTACCTGACATCTAAGGAAGGGGTTGGGGGAAAGAAGGAGATAATTTGGAACAGAAGGTTTTGCAAGGGTCAGTGTTGAAAAATTACCCATGCATATGTTTTGTAAATAAAAAGCTATAATAAAATAATTTTTTAAAAGTTGGGGCTAAACTATAGACATTTAAGAACAGAGTTTTGTGCTCTGTGAATTCGTCAATTCTATCCTTATTTTTATAAGTTTTAATTTACTTTCCCATAGTTTCCTGGTAAAGTTTCCCTTCAAAAAATATTTGGTTCAGCCGATTAAGAAGGAAAAAGGCCCAAATAGAATTCTAGATAACTCTGGGAAAATATGACCTTCTAGAATTCAAATATTGTGTAAGCATCAGAAAAGAGTCCATACCTACACATAACCAGAGCATATTAGTGGGGGAAAAAAGTAATACAACTTTCTTGATTGTATTCTTATATGACCATACTAAAATTTTGTATTCATCATCTATTACTCACCCTTGATTCCATCTTCTGTAAATGGCTCACTAAGGTTTAAGTTGGTTGATGTATGTCCCCATCCATCCCTATACATTTACCTTTCTTTACCCAAAGCTTTATGTTTATACTTTTTAAAATCATTTCTGTTCATAATTTTTTATTTCATTCTTGAAATCTTTCCTTTCTGGACTGATTCCCAATGTAGAACTTTATACAACTGAATCCCAAATATTTTAAAATAATTTTTTGAAAGAGATCCTCCCAAGATCCAGGATATGCATCAGACTATGTCTGACTTTCTTTTCCTCTATTATGAGTTCTAAGATTAAATGATAATTTTCTCCCAAAAGGCCTATAATTTCTACTTCAGTAGCCAGTTTCTCCTGGTTGGTCAAAATCTGATCCAGAATAGAAATTCTTTTCCTTTATTTACTATCTTTTGAGGAAAGAAATAAACATTAAATTATCAAAAAAATTATTAGCTGCTTAGCTTTTGAAAGAAAGAGTTCTAGATGACAATTAAAGGGCACAGACATTCCTTGACAATATAATATTATAAACAGCTGCTTACATTGGAGCTAACCTTTGCCAGTTTGAGTTCAAATAGGACATGCATAAAATATGACATCTTAACATTGTGCTTTCATATGCCACTATGTATCATATGATACGAACAGTGATTCAAATTTGCTTTTCATCATTTCTATAACCTGAATACTTCTTTATCTACTTCTTATGCAAATAAATCTTAAGTTTCTTGGAATTTTAGATTCTTTAAGTCAGAAGAGATCTATAGCAGTATTTGTTCTAAGGCAATTACTTAAAAGCACTATTCACAATTGAGGGGAAAATATAGGGTTTATAGGTCGTGTCATCTTGAATCTGAACACTAAAGATTCATTTTAGAATCTTCTTGGTACCACTTTCCAATGTGACAGTAGGATGCCCAGACTACAGATCTTTCTTTCTGAACACAATGACCTGCATACATCTATAATACAGAGATATTTTGAGACTAGTTTCATCACTTTCAATTCTAAACAACTACAGGAAAACAATCCATTAATGAGAATAATAACTATAAAAGAAGAATGGGTACTCTGAGCCATCTTATATGCATTTATGTCTCATAAATTATCAAACATTTCAAATGAGGGCTTGATTTATTATTTGTTAATTGTATAGATTAAAGAGAGTAAAGGAGAAAGTGTTACTAATGTAAATTAAAATAAAAGTATGTCACAAGCACTTTCTCTTACCTCCCCAACCATGGAGCCAGCTGTTAAACATTTGCCAGGACACCTTTACTATTAGCTTAACTTTCTTATTTTTTTCTGACAGAACATAAGTTTGTTTAAAGCTGAGATTATTTGATTTTTGCTTTTATATCCCATGTACCTAGCACAATGTCAAACACAGAGTTGATTTTTTTTCCTTACTCAGATAAAACTTTTATTTGTTTCTTTTTAAAATTTTATTTATTTTTCTTTTTTTATTTACAAAGCATATGCATGGGTAATTTTTCCAACAATGACCCTTGCAAAACCTTCTGTTCCAAATTTTCCCCTCCTGTAAAGGTCCAGTTCTCTCTAAGTTATCCTTCCAGACAGCTGTCTCAACTCAATCTCCCAGCCAGACTCCTCTCCAGGCTCAATGTTGCCTCTTTTATCCTCAAAGAGAATGGGCTAGTAAGAACTCAACAGGGTCTGGGGAAATATTTCAACCAATGAACTTGCTCCTCTTAAAGGTGCAAACTTCTTTTAAACATGTAAACTCTACCTCAGAAGTCCAAAGGTATAAACTCCCTTCAAAGGCCTGAACCAAAGGTGTGAACTGTGAGCTAGAGAATTGTTTAGACAACCTGAGTTCTCACCTTGTAATCCTAACATCTCCTCCTTTCTTTTGATTTAGAACATAGGGTGGTCATGATCTTGAAACATAAATCCATCAATATGGGAGGTATTACACATAATTACATAAATTACATAAACACATAGTAACATAACATATGCTAGAAGTGATGTAACAAATAACATGATCAAATAATCATAAATTGAGAATTTATACATGTCCATAAGTCCATTGTCCATTAGTCTCATCTTGTGTTAGGAAATCCAGTGATTCCTGCTGGTTTTTAAAGTTCTTTAACAGTCTTATCTTGTGTTAGGGAATCTTTAACAGTCTCCTTATCAGCCATGCTCTTTCAGTGTCAGATGTTTCTTAGATCTTCTCCTTTGTTTTGAGGTTTTTCTCTTTTTCTGTCTCTCTCTCTCTGATGGACAAGGCAAATACAACTTGTTGGCACCCATCTGATTACTTCTCCATCTGAAGAAATACAAGCAAACCCTCTCCCCCAAGCAATTAACCTATCTGGTCCCTTCCATTAACCACTTTCTGGGTCTCTCCACATCACCTGGAGATTATCTAAGGACAGTGGAGCTGCTCGCACTGGACACTGCCCTTCTGGTGGGTTATAAAACCTGTCTGCCAGAGCCAGTGCATCTTTGTCAAAAATTTAAAAATTAATGGTATAGAGAACTAAATTTAGAAGTTCTCTAGGGTTACCTGTGGCTCCCCATTTCTTTTGTTTTTGGAGGAATGTCTTAATGTATCTGTTTCTTCTCTCTACTATTGCCTGACCTTGCAGATTAAAAGGTGTGCTAGTGGTGTGTAAAATCTTATACTGTGCACAAAAGTGTGCAAAATGTTTAGAAGTATATGCTGGTCCATTATCTGTTTTTATTTCTTGTGGCACACCCGTAATTGCAAATGCTTGGATAAGGAATTCAGTGACCACTCAAGCTGTCTCTTTTGCTATTGGCACTGCAAAAAGTGAATCCTGAAAAAGTATCTACCACCACATAGATAAAAGACAGATGACCAAAAGATTTATAGTGGGTCACATCCATTTGCCAGATTTCATTGGGTCTCAAACCATGAGGATTCTTCTGTGGAGGGAGTGTAGGATCGTGGAAAGGAAGGCAAGCTGTACAGCTTTTTACTATGCTCCTAGCTTCCTCTCTTGTTATTCCAAATTGTGCTTCCTGAAATAAAGGAGTACTGGCTAACATAGTTAAAAGACTATCTGCCTTTGAATTTCCATCAAAAATAGGACCTGGAAGTCCACTATGTGAGTGGACATGCAAGATATAAATCTTACCTGGATGCTTTCTCACTTGCTCTTGAAGTTCCTTAAAGAGCTGATAAATATTAGAGGCTGCAAATTTTATTTGGGCTGTGGCAATTCTTTGTACTACACCTACTGAATAGGCTGAATCAGTAATTATATTTACATCTCCTGGATAATAAGGAAGAGCTAGCATGATAGCAAATAATTCATTCTGCCGAGTGGACTGGAAAGGAGTTCTGACTACTCTATTTATGGTTAAATCATGAGAGTATACAGCACAAATATTTTCTTTGGAGGCATCTGTAAAGATTGTTGGTCCTTTAAGAGGAACCTTAGAAACCTTTTCTTCAAAAATCCATCGCCAATTATGCCATAGCTGGGTTATCTTTAATGGAGACCCATGTGAAAAATTTGGAGCCATGGCCAATAAAATTTGCCACTCTGGGATGGTCTCGCAGCATACATTATTTTGTGCATTAGTATAGAATGCATATATTTTTTGTCAGGTCTTATCCCAAATAATTGTACTACTCTCTTGATAGCCTTTAATAAAATTCTAGCCACAAACACTGGGTAAGGAGTAAGGCTTTGTTCTGGTTGTGCTGGGAGGTTCACCCACTCTATTACGCTGTCTCCTTGATGAAGGACTGCTGTGGGTGCCTCTTTTGTAGCAAAAACTGATATTTCCAAGGGTTTTTGAGTGACTCTTTCAACCATATTGGATAAAGCCAGTTCAATTTCTCTCAAAGCCTCTTGTGCTTCTTTTGTAAGCTGGCGTGGTGAATTTAAAGCATTGTCTCCCCTTAATATGTCATATAGAGGTTGCAGTTGATTGGTAGTTAAGCCTAACACTGGACGCATCCATTGGATAGCTCCTATTAAATTTTGGAAATCATTTAAGGTGTCCAACTTCTCTGTTCTTAAAGAAAGCTTTTGTACTGTGAGTATCTTAGGATATACGTCATATCCTAAATATTGAAAAGGAGCATGTCTTTGAATTTTTTCTGTAGCTATATGCAGTTTGTAGTACTTTAGTGTTTCCATAGTCTTTTGTAGACATGCTGCTAACATTTGTTCCTCAGGTGCACATCCCAAAATATCATCCATATAATGTAACAATATTACTTTTGGAAATGCTTTTCTTGCTGGAGCAAGAGCAACAGCAACATACATTCGGCACATAGTAGGGCTGTTTTTCATTCCCTGTGGCAAAACTGCCCATTCATATCTTTTATAAGGCTCAGCCAAATTAACACTTGACACTGAAAAAGCAAATCTTTTCATATTCTCCTTATCTAGAGGGATAGAATAGAAACAATCCTTAATGTCTATAATCCAAAGAGGCCATTTTCTTGGCAACTGAGTAGGAGATGGAAGTCCAGGCTGAAGAGTTCCCATAGTTTCCATCTGTTTATTTACTCTTCTTAGATCAGTTAACATCCTCCATTTTCCAGATTTCTTTTTCACCACAAAATACTGGGGAATTCCAAGGACTTAGAGAAGGCTGCAAGTGTCCTTGGTCAAGTTGTTCTTGCACTATGTCTAATAAGGCCTGAATTTTATCACTTCTTAAGGGTCACTGTTCTACCCACTCTGGTGAATCAGTCTTCCACTGAATAGGAACCAATGAAAGTGCAGGTAGGCCTTCAACAACAGCCCTGCCTAAAAAGCCGAAGTATTTATTTGTAATCCCTGTTGGGGCGCCAAAATATGAAAGTCCAGGCTAGCTCCTCTGAAGGGCTCAGAATAAGTCCTTGTCAGGATAAGCAAAAGTCCTTGCCCCACATTGGACGCCAAATTGTAAAGGTTCGATCATCTCTAAGTTATCCTTCCAGATGGCCATCTCAACTCAATCTCCCAGCCAGACTCCTCTCCAGGCTCAATGTTGCCTCTTTTATCCTCAAAGAGAATGGGCTAGTAAGAACTCAACAGGGCCTGGGGAAATATTTCAACCAATGAACTTGCTCCTCTTAAAGGTGCAAACTTCTTTTAAACATGTAAACTCTACCTCAGAAGTCCAAAGGTGTAAACTCCCTTCAAAGGCCTGAACCAAAGGTGTGAACTGTGAGGATAATCTGAGTTCTCACCTTGTAATCCTAACACCCTCCTTCCCTCCACTCCCTCCCCTATCTGGCAGATAGTCCAATACATGTTAAATATGTTGAAATACATGTTAGATCCAATATATGTATACATATTTATACAGTTATTTTGTTGCACAAGGAAAACAAAATGCAAGCAAATAACAACAGAGAGAATGAGAATGCTGTGTTGTATTCCACACTCTGTTCCCATGATTCTCTCTCTGGGTGTAGATGGGTCTTTCTATCAATGCACAAGTGGAACTGTTTTGAATCATCTCAATGTTGAAGAGAGCCATGCCCATCAAAATTGGTCTTCATATAGTCTTGTTGTTGCCATGTTTTATCTCCTGGATCTGCTCATTTCACTTAGCATCAGTTCATGTAGGTCGCTTTAGGCCTCTCTGAAATCATCCTGCTGGTCATTTCTTACAGAACAATAGTATTCCATAACATTCATATACTATAATTTATTCAGCCATTCTCCAATTGATGGGCATCCACTCAGTTTCCAGTTTTTTGCCACTACAAAGAGAGCTGCCACAAGCATTTTTGCACATGTGGGTCCCTTTCCTTCCTTTAAGATCTCTTTGGGATATCATCACAATAGAAATACTGCTGAATGAAATGGTATGCACAGTTTGATAACTTTTTGAGCATAGTTCCAAACTGCTTTCTAGAATGGTTGAATCTGTTCACAGTTTCACCAACAATGTATCAATGTCCCAGTTTTCCCACATCCCCTCCAACATTCATCATTGTCTTTTCCTCTCATCTTAAGCCAATCTGACAGGTGTGTAGTGGTATCTCAGAGTTGTCTTAGTTAGCATTTCTCTGATCAATAGTGATTTGGAGCACCTTTTCATGTGACTACAATTGTCTGTTCGTTTCCTTTAACCCTTTATCAGTTGGAGAATGGCTTGAACTATTTATAGATTTGAGTCAATTCTCTCTATATTTTAGAAATAAGGCTTTTATCAGATCCTTTGGATAGAAAAATGTTTTCACAGTTTATTGTTTCCCTTCTAATATTATCTGCATTAGTTTTGTTTGTACAAAAACTTTTTAAATTAATATAATCAAAATTATCTATTTTATGATCAATAATGATCTCTAGTTCTTCTTTGGTCACAAATCTGAGAGATATACTATCCTATCTTCTTCTAATTTGTTTATAGTATCATTCTTTATATCTAGATCATTATCCCATTTCAACCTTATCTTGGTATATGATGTAAGGTATTGGTCTATGTCTACTTTCTGCCATACTAGTTTCCAATTTTCCCAGCAATTTTGTCAAATAGTGAATTCTTATCCCAAAAGGTAGGGCCTTTGGGTTTGTCAAATACTAGATTGTTATAATCATTGGCTATTTTGTTCCGTGAAAACTATTCCACTGATCAACTTCTCTATTTCTTAGCCAGTACCAAATGGTTTTGATGACAACTGCATTATAATATAGTTTTAGATCTGGTACAGGTAGGCTACCTACATTTGCTTTTCTCTTCATTAAGTCCTTTGAAATTCTTGGGGTTTTTTTGTTCTTCTAGATGAATTTTGTTGTTATTTTTTCTAGTTCAGTAAAATAGTTTCTTGGGAGTTTGATTGGTATAGCACTAAATAAATAGATTAGTTTAGGGAGTATTGTCATCTTTATTATATTCATTCAACCTAGCCAAGAGCACTTAGGATTTTTCCAATTGTTTAGATCTGACTTTATTTGTGTAGAAACTGTTTTGTAGTTTTGCTTATGTAGTTCCTGACTTTCCCTTGGCAGATAAATTTCCAAATATTTTATATTATCAACAGTTATTTTAAATTCTTTGTATCTCTTGCTGGTGGATTTTGTTAATGATGTATAAGAATGCTGATGATTTATGTGGGTTTATTTTGTATCCTGCAACTTTGCTAAAGTTGTTTTTTATTTCTAATAGCTTTTTAGTTGATTCTCTGGGGTACTCTAAGTATACCATCATAACATCTGCAAAGAGTGAAAGTTTGATTTCCTCATTACCTACTCTAATTCCTTTAATCTCTTTTTCTTCTCTTATTGCCAAGGCTAGCATTTCTAATACAATATTGAATAGCAATGGTGATAGTAGGCAACCTTGTTTCACTCCTGATCTTATTGGGAATGGTTCTAGTTTATCCCCATTACATAGGATGCTTGCTGATGTTTTTAAATAGATGCTACTGACTATTTTAAGGAAAAGTCCATTTATTCCTATAATCTCTAGTGTTTTCAATAGAAATAGGTGTTAGATTTTATCAAATGATTTTTCTGCATCTATTGAGATAATCATATATTTTTGTTAATTTGGTTATTGATAAAATCAATTATGCTAATAGTTTTCCTAATATTAAATCAGCTCTGCATTCCTGGTATAAATCCTACTTGGTCGAGGTATATTATCTTGGGGATAATTATCTAGATTAGATTGCTAATATTTTATTTAAGATTTTTGTATCAATATTCATTAGAGAGATTGGTCTATAATTTTCTTTCTCTGTTTTTGTCCTACCTAGTTTAGGTATTAGTACCATGTACACAGAATTGATTGTTAATAAAAACCTGCACATTCATTGAATGGGTATCTCTGTGGGCACTCCCCATCATCACCACTAGAGGCTCCCTCCCTGCCAGATAGATGGTTTTATGAGTTGTTATCCTCTCCCTCAAAAAATATCATCACCTAGCAACAAATCTGCTGGAGAAGGAAATGCAAACCCAGTATCCATGCCAAAAAAAAAAAAAAAAAAATCCCAAGGATAGTATTGACATGCTATGGTTCATGGAGTCACAGCCAGACAAAAATGAATAACTGAATAACAACAACAATCCTAATGATGAATTTTTACAAACAAGATATGCTGGAAAGAAGGCTGGATTTGCGGTCATAAAACCAGAATTCAAATTCCCAGTCTTACTACTTATTACTTTTTTACAAGTTCAAGGGTGGCAAACAGTAATATACTCAAACAAAAGAGAGGCTGGAGTTATAATGTGTTTAGGAAACAGTTCTTACTAGGTTAGTCAACAATCATCTTCAACACAATTCTCAGGCATGGAGATGAATAAGATGCTGCTGAATTATTCCAAAGTGTGGTCCTTAGCCCTCAGAAATAGGCCAAAACAATCATTATAATGCTGGTACCTTTCTTTTGAGATTATTTTCAATTTATCCGGATTATTTCTTATTTGTACATAGCTGTTTATATATTGTCTCCTCTTTAAAATGTGAGTTCCTTAGAAACTTTTTAGAAACTATTTTTGTTCTCTGTTACCTCCAGCTCTTAACATAGTGCCTGGCACATTGTAGATGCTTAATAAATGCTTATTGACTTAAAATGCTCTTTACCTAGAAATCAGACTATATGTCCTCCAGAAAAGGGGATAGAGTTCATGTGCCTACTTTCATAGTAAGTGTTCCAACTTACTGCCACTTGATAAGTTTTGTCATTAAAAAAATGTTGGATTCAATGATCTCCAAGGTTTCTTTAAATTACAAAATCCTGTGATCATTGAGTAAGAGACTTACAGTTTATTGGGGTGGGGAGGGGAAGGGCCTCTATTTGAAGCCTTCACAACTTTGTACAACTTGCCCTAAGTTATACTCCAACAACATTATCTTTGATAATTCTTGTCATGCATAATAAAAAGGACTTTGATGCAAGAATTAACTTTATCAGATATAAAGCACCAATAAAAAAATCTCCAACTTCTAATTTACAATTATTCACATATTATCATGAGTAGGCAAAGAGTTTATGTTTAATTAACAAAGTTGGTGAAAAGCATGTTTCCTGTTTGAAAATTTCTATTCTCTGAGTTACTCTCAGGTCAACCTAGTTCAAATAGAAAAAGCCTTAGTTACTTGGGGGGAAATAAGATTTCATGTGTAGATAGTCTAAAAAAAGAATCATAAGAAAAGAAGTGTAAGCTAATTTTTAAAATGAGGATTAATAGATCCCAATTTTAAAATAAAGAAGCAAAAACCATTAATTATTTGTACAATGTTAGTTCCCTCATAAGTAATTAATGCACATCATACAATCCCATTTCATGGACTGGCTTGGCCAAAAAAGGAATTATCTACTGGTTAATTTATTGTTACTGAAGAGCCTCTCTCTATTTTTACCTATGTTGGCCAATCAATCAGCAATCAGTTTAGTAACTATTGTATGCCAAAAACAACACTAGGTGCTGGAGGTACAAAGCAATTAATTAATAAGTAAAGCATTTATTAAGCATTGCTATGCACAAAGTATCATGCTAAGTGGCACAAATATAAATGTAAAAGTAAAACAATCCCTAGCTTTCTCTCTCTCAAGGAACTCACATTCTAAGGGGAAAGAAACACAGACAGAAAATTTCAGCCGAAAGATACATGGAAAAGTTCTGTGGTCCTTGAGATACAGCATAAAGGAGATGTTAATACCTCTTCTTGTCCCTTCCCCTGATAAAATTATGTCAGTTTCTAATGATGAATCATTTGATAATGCCAAGGACTTTGATGTCAAGAATTTTATTTTCTGTGTCTTCAATAACTGTGGCTAAAACATCTGCAGGAACTGTTCTTAGGCTGCATCTCTATAGGGGTCATTTTCCAGAATGAAGGCTGAAGGAATTGGGCTGAAAGTAGGGTTATTCCCAAGGCTCAGTTTAGTTTATGCGCTATATGCAGAAGGGTTTGAGAGGACATGGTAATTAAGGTGATAGTGGTAATTTGACTTGTCTGGCACATGCTGCCTCCTGTCTCACCCTTAAGGTATCTTGCTGCTTCAGATAGACTGGCTTACCTGCTCTATAAGTGGACGTTTATTGGCAATTGGGGATAATGGGCTGGCTCCTTCTTCATAAGAGTTACTTTTACAGAAGAAGTAAGAGTCAAAGAATATGAATGAGAGATGGAACATTGTGTGTGAAGAATAGCCAGAAACCCATGGAAATCAGGCAAAGCCTCTTGTTAAGTTCAGGGTTGAGGCTTTCCTAACCAGAATTTGTACTATTTAGCTTAGAGTTCAGAAATCTCATGCCATAATCAGGAAAGAAGTAAAACCCACATAACTAATTTTAAAAAATTTTAATGGCTTTCATTCTGATTTGGCCCCTTTATGTTCAGTCAGTCAGTCAACAAGCATTTATTAATCATCTACTATCTGCCAGGAATTATACTATGTAATCATTGTACCAAATACTAGAGATAAAAAGAAAGGAAAATGATAGTCCTTTCTTTAAGGAGCTCATAGTCTAATGTGGGAAATAAAACGAAAGCAACTGTGGCAAACAAGATATATGCAAGATAAAATGAAGATAATCAACAGAGGGGAACATTAGCATAAAAGGGGATCTACCTTTCTTCTAGAAAGTGGAATTTTATCTGGGACTTGAAGTAATCCAGGAGGCCTGTGTCATTGGATTACAGAGCACATAATTAGGGAGAAGGAGAGGATGAAGGTAGGCTATGAAAGACTGAACAACAAAGAATTTTATATGTCATCCCTCCAGGTGATAAAGAGTCACTGATGCTTTTTAAATAAGAACTAGAAGTCATAAAAGAGTTACAGCTAAATACAAAGGTATCTCACAGCTTCTTTTCAAATAGATGAATAAAAGAATTAGCAGAATAGTTTTCCTAATGTCATAAAAATATTATTTTGTGTAGCAGTTGGTCATCTTGCTTTTAAATATTTAACAAGCACTGATTAAGCATTGATTATGTTTAAAGTATTAAACTAAACACTAAAGATACCAAGAAAAAAAATTAAGTCCCTGCCCTCAAGGAGGGCATTCTAATAAAGGAGACCACATGCACACATTTATAAATCTCTTTGTACAAGATAGATAGTCAATTGGAAGCCATTTCAGAGGGAAAGCAGTGGGGTAGGAAAGTAGCGAAAGGCATCTTGCAGAAGATGAGCTAAGTTCCAAAGATAGCCAGTGATGAAAAAAAAAAAAAAAAAAAAAGAAACAAAAGTGAAAACATTCCAGTCATAGAGGATAGCTGTTTCAAATTTATATAATATGGAGATGGAGTGTTGTATGCAAGGAAAAGGAAAAGATACAGTGAGCTTAAGTAAAAACACTAAAATAGAAAAATTGCAACTTCTCTACTGTCTGAATCCAGTAATGATATTCCAAAAAGAACTTGATGAGATCTTCCAAACCAAGTCATATATATCTTGATATTTAGCAAATTCAACATGAAGTTGGGTACAAGGGGGAAAGGGGAGGGGGAAGAGACAGACACACACAGAGAGATAAAGATGTAAATGTTGCTAAATGTGATCTAGAATTAAGAAATTAAACAAGTCACAAGTGTATAGATTATGAAGATTGCCGCTGCATATCATGAATATTTACTTCAAGAATAGAGGTAGAATTCATTGGCAATGGTTAGTAACAAGTCAAAAATAAACATAAGTATTTAAATTTTCAATAAGCCACTTGCTCTTGACAGGAAAGTAATTTCAGAATCAGCTGTAGACATGTAGATCATCATAAGCAAATGTTAAAGTCAACAAAAAATTAGAAAAACAAAAAATATAATAAGACATTCTGAATATGACAACAGATCCAACCTGACCTATTTAAATAAGCTATTGATTCTTAAAAATAGGAAATGAATAAAAAGTCAACAAAACTAATTATTATCAAGTCTTAAATAATTTTAACTGAGGCAAAACAATTGCCCAGAAATCAACTGACTTAGATATCACTTGGTCCCTTTGCCAAGCAGGAAAACCTGACAAGGCAACATTCCTTATAATATAAAATTATTTACAAAACTTTAAGAGAAAAATGGTAGACAATTATAAACAATATTGCTTCATCAAACAGCAGAAAAACAGGAAGAGGAAAACAACCCTCCAGAGGTTTGGTAAGACACTCAGAGAAGCCAGATCATTCCAAAAGAATTCATAGCTAATACTGGGAGAACCACTAATTGGCATAAAATCGATCAAGTCTACCAGCATTTCCATAGCAATCTGGTCTCATCCCACAGAACCTCCATATTGTGAAAATAATACCCACAACCCCAAAGCTTTTAGGGAAAAGGAGATGGGGAAGGGGAAAGGAAATTAAGTAAATGTATATAGTGCCTATTACATTCCAGGTTCTGTGCAAGGCACTTTTTATAAATATCTCATTTAATCTTCACAACAACTTGGCAAGGCAGATATGCTTGTTAATATTTCCATTTTACATTTGAGGAAACTGGGGTGAATAGAGGTTAAGTAAGTTGTCCAGGATCAAATAGCTAGTGAGTATTTGAAGTTAGATTTTAACTTCCTGACTCCAGGAAGTGGCCCAGATGACTCTGGAGGGGAAAGTGAGGCAGGTGATCTTGCACAGCCCTCCCTCACTTAAATCCAATTCACTTGCATTTCATGGAATCACCTCCCTGATGTCATAGTTCTCTTCAAGAACAAAGGACAGACAATAACAACTCTTTCCACTGTACCACCAGCAGACTCTATTATATAAGGAAGTAAAAATGACACTCAAGGAGAGCAATTCTGTCTACCTATCATCTATCTATCTATTTGCCTCTTTGTCTCTATATCTGTCTCTATATCTATCTATTTGTCTATACATATATATATGGGGAAAAAATCCATTTTGAAATCAACCCAATTGCACTGAGCATTCACTTTCAACATATATCAAAGAGGGGGAGAAATTCCAAAAAATGCAAGACATTAAAGATAGTATTGTTGCCCCAAAAAATGCATCAACTACTAAGCCACATGATGACTTTTCTTTCTATAAAATCTTTATAAATGATATATGAAAGAAAAATCACATAGATTGTTCTTAGTGCTTAGCAACTGCCATGTATCAGATATTCTGTTTAACTTGCGGGGGGGGGGGGGGGGGGAGAGGGTGCAAATACAAAAAATTAGCAAGTCCCTGACTTGAAGGAACTTACATTACAATAGGGGAAGACAACATATAAAAGGGAGTAGATGCCAGGGAAGAGTGCTTTGGTCTGGAAAACTAGAATGGTGGGTGGAATCATGGGGAAATTAACTGCATATCTTTTCTAAAAATGGCAAAGATTACATAATTACCATTTCCAAAGCTAGAGGTGGAAAAGGAAGAAGGAAGTGCCTACAATGGCATACCAAGCTTGGTAAGTCTAGGTCAGGCTAGTTTTGAAGAACTACTACCCATCAGGAGTTCAGGGCCCCAGAAAGAAATCTGGAATAGTGTCCAGTGAAGGCAAGGAGTTATGGGGAAAAAGAATGATCTCCACACACATAGATGGTATTTTTAATGAAAACTAGAAGCAAGTTATTTTCACAAATGATTTTCTTTAGCAGGCCATATCTTCACAGTCAAACAATTGGCTCAAAATTTTGAGTGTGTAGTATTCCATTGTCTTTTTTTGTTGGTGGTTCCACCCCCTCTATGAAGCATTTACTTCATAAAGTAAAATACAGCTTTAAAGGGAGATGTTCACCAAAGTTGTTTGCAACTAGGATCAAGAATGCTCTATGCAAAGCCTAAATTGAAGACAAATTCCCTATAGAGGGGAGGTTCTCCAAATATTCCTCTTTGCAGATTGCATTATGTTGATTGCATCAATCCCCAGAATGGAACAGGACCTCCTTAATGATACCCATGACCACTCAATAAAAATCAGCCTAGCAAACCACATAGGAAAATTTCTAAATGTATAAAGAATGAATATTGACCAGATTATGACAAGTAGATGCAATAGCAGCCTTTTGAGTCAGTCCATCAGTACATACATCAAGCACTGTAGATAGGCAGTGAATCAGTGCCAAAACTGGAATAACAAGAAGAAAGCAGATTGAGCTGCATTTGAGCAGTTTTTCAGAGCTCTCAATGACTGCAAGTTGCTCTCTGTCACAAAACCCACGCTTTCAAATGCAGTATTCTCTGGGGGATGATATATAGCTCCAAATTATGAAATACCAAAATAAAGAATCAAAATTACAGGTAACACTAAAGACAATGTAAAGATGCATAATAATGCTTAAGCAGTCTGCAATAAATTGACAAGAATTAAAAATACTTAAAGTTGAAAGGAAGAGTTAGGCAATTTAATGAATTTTGACAGATCTGTGAATTGGTTCAATCATTCAGGAGTACAATTTGGAATTAAAGTAAAAAAGCTACCTAATTGTCCATGTTCTCTTTTATAGAGATTCCGCTATTGCATTACCCTAGGAGTATAATGAGGAAAACAAAAATACTTATAGCAATGCTTTTGCAATAACAAATATTTGGAAATAAAGTAAATGCCTATCAATTGGGGAATGGCTAAACAAACTGTTGTGGCAGCTAAGTGTTATAGAGAATAGAACACTAGGTGTGGAGTCAGGAAAACATAAATTCATATCTAGCCTTAGAGACTTAATAATTGTGTGACTCTAAGAAAGTCACTCAAAATCTCTCAAACTTCAGTTTCGTCATCTGTAAAATATGAATAATAATAAACCTACTTCCCAGGTTTATATATGTTAGTTTTTATAGTAGAAAATAATAGTACACTGTAAGAAATGAACATGATGAATATAGAGAAACATGGGAAGACATGAAATGATAGTAAAAAAGGAATTAAACAGAACGAGGATATTTCAGAAATAGATGTTTTATAAAAACTAAATGTATTAATAATTTCTAAATGTGTACATCATATTATTTATATTGACTCTTCCCTATGTCTCTTGCCCAAATGGAACAAAAAGCATTAAGGACATATAGAACTTGAAAATTAGGTTAGCCAATCACATAGCGAGAGTAGAGCCTGATAGTCTGAGTTTTGCACTATTCTTGACATATTAAATGATCTATAGGAAGGTCTCTAGGGCACTGGGTAGATCCTCCATGGAGACTGATGAAAGAAAATAAGGAAAAATTGCATAAGACAAGAAGATAAAAATTGGTTGAGATCTTTGATAGTAGAAAGAGGATTTACATTAATAAAATCACAAATCCTTTGATTTGAGTATTGAAATGTAATGACCATCCTTATATAAGGGTACAAGTTATATAACCATTGCCAGGATTAAGGATAGACCAAGCAGATGCTAAATTATTAAGACAAATATTGCCAGCTTTTAAAACCACCCCCTGGAGGATTCTATGGTTATCAATTCTGAAAATTGGCAAGAAGCTTCAGAGGTCACCTATCTACTTCATTTTCCCACTTTTAGTCATAGCAGAATCAAAAAATTGGAAGACACTTCAGTTGTCATCTGGTATACATGCAGCTGAACAAGAATTTCATCAGTGTGAACCTGACAAAGAGCCATTTAACCTCTACTTGAAGATCTTTAATGAAGGAGAACTTATTATTTTGGGGATAGCCAATCTACTTTTGGATATATAATGGGAGAAATATTTCTTCTCTGAGTTCATGGGGCAGATAACTTATGTCAAAATATATTAACCACAACACAGAAATTACAAAGGTAAAAAACTTAGATTTTTTTATTATGCTTAAGCATAAGTTCAGGCCTCAGAGAAAATCTGAACAATCATTAGGTTTCTAACAAACCTTCCTACAGACAAAATTACATTAGAGTGACAGAGAAATAATTCACATACTGCAATCTTTTACCATCTTCTTAGTCCATAAAAGTTAAAGAAAAGATAAATCCAAATGCTTCTTTCAGTACCATAAAAATTCAATAAATAATTAAATGGAGTCATAATTTTATACAACCTTAAGGAAATAAAATTCACCAAACTATAGGTAAACTAAGTCAGATTATAGATTAAACTACATCTAGAGTTCACAAATAGACTGATTGGAAGTTAAGATATACATATCACTGGGGAGTCAGGGACTGTGGAGACTCTTCTTCTAGCTTAAGGCTTTAATTAAATTTTCACATCTCAAGGGACAAGTTTTTGGTCAGGTGAGGTTAATATTAAAAGGATACAGACTTTTGATTAACAAAAATTTTCAGTAAGGATAGCTAAGATGCAGAAGAAAAATCAAAAGAAAATCAAAGAATAAGAAATTTCCGTTGTAGGATATCTCTGGTTGTTAGAACTAGAATGTAAACTCTTTGAAATCAGGGCCTCTCTTCTTTCTCTTTGTATCCCTAGCATCTGTCATATGTAAGGGCTGTACTGTGGCTTTATTGACTCATGAAAAATCTAAAGGAAGAAACTCCTACTACCAGTGCAGGTCAACAACTGTCCTCTGCATCTTTAAATTTGAGAGAATTGTCTGGAGCACTTAGATTAAGGATCACACAGCAAATAGATGTCAAAGGCAGGGCTCTCATCCATGCCTACCCGGTTTTGATGCCAACGTTCTATCCCCTACACCATCTTACCTGACACAGAGTAGGCACTTAACAAATGCCTCTTGTATGAATGGATATCTGCCCATACAATATGACTTAAGTAGCATCAGGGACCCATCTATTCAAAAACTCTTGCATTTTCTCATAGTATGATATCACCAGGATAATAATCATAATCGGAGTATTGGGGCATAGCTCTATTTAGGGGCCCATGGGCTACACTGAAGTTAAAAAAATAAGACAAACTGCATTAGAAATCAGATCAGACCTCAAATTTGATGAGAGTTATGAGATTTTGGCAGGTTACAACCTCTTTAGGATTGAGTTTCCTCATCTTTAATTCTAATAATCTATGTCTTTGACCTTTCTGTCCCCAGTATAAAATGGAGAGGGAGATACTAAAAAAGAAGTCTCAAGATTCATTCATGATTGCTCTTTGACCAGGACAGCCCAGGTAGCAGCAATTGTTTTGTATCACTTAGTGCTGTTTGGGACTTTTTCTTGTGATAAATCAAAGTAGAATTAATGGCTTGCACCACAGCATCCAATGTTCCTATATCCCCTATTGCTGATAAGCTAGGTTGTTAAATTGATATAAGCCAATAACAATGACTCCTTGTAGACATGACCAGTCTCTCTGGATGACCTCTATACCAGTCTATAATTCTGTCTAGGCTAAAGAGTAAAGAGTTTGTCCTCTGATTCACAATTGTCAGTGGTTCAAACTGGTACTTTAGCAAATGCCTCTAAGTAATTCAATTAAATTTAATTAAAAAAATGTGGTCAGTTAGTGCTTTTTCCCTGGAGGACTAAAAAGAGATGATCCCACAATACAATGAACTCTTGAACAAGGTCATATGCATCATAGATAGACAGAAGAACACTCTAGTTGTTATAGTCATGGCTCAGTATTCCATTAGGGCACAAGCGAGGCATCTGTGGGGTAGTTGTCATTCCCAAGAAGGCCACTTCTGTCGTTCCTGATCGCCCAAGAAATCTGAAGAGTGATAGGCATAGAGAATTAAGAAATAGATTTGTTGTTGGTTCTTGCCATTTAACATTATAAACAGTCAAGAGATTAACATTTTAAGGAAGCAACAAACATGAACTACTAATGAATTTCATTTTTATCTGCATCCAGGAAAAAATTATCTATTTTCAAAATGGACCTCAATTATCATAATGTGTTGTGAGTAGACATGGTCACTAAGAAAGACAAGTTCTATCATCCCTACATCTTTCCCTGTTTTTTGACATGAAAACTTGAAATTATCTTTGAATCTTTACCTATTCAGCATGTGAACCCTGTGCATAATATACACAGGACACATAAAAAGAGGACACAACACAATCACCCATAATTCCCTCATCAGAATTATCAGAAAATCTCACTTTATATTCAGACATCACTAATTCTGTCACAGAAACTATCTTTTCAGCAATTTATTTTAAGTTTTAAAATCAAATCTTGCATTAAATGACTGTCAGGTTTAGTTTTCCTTTGCACAAACGTCCCTCATGTTTGGAATACATTTCATTCTCAACTGTGCCACTTAGACTTCCTGGCTTCCTTCAAAACTGATATAGTGGATAAAGCATTAGACCTGGAGTTAGGAAAACCTGAAATGAAATCTGGCCTTAGAAATGTATAAACTATGTAATTCTGGGGATGTCACTTGACCACTGTCTGCCTCAACAATAAAACAGAAATAATAAGTATAATTATAGTAATAATAATTGATATTATTACTTGCTTCATAGACTGGTTGGGAAGATAAAGTGATATATTTGTAAAGCATTTTGAAAACCTTGAAGCACTGTAAAATGCTAGTTATTACTTATAGAGGGCCACAGACAGTGGGAGAACTCTCGCTGAAGCATAAGACTCTTTAGCCCAGAGGGAACCTGTTGACAATGTTTGGTTTGGCTCTCATCTCTCCTTGGGGCCATCTCAGCCTTCCCGAGAAATCAGGGGGACTGACAACTTGTGTTCTTGTTGAAGCAGAGATACTTGCAGTAAAAAGTCATTTACATGATAATAGCAAGGTGCTTATAGTTAGCACATGCTCAGTGTATTATAGTGATGTAATTATACTATGGTATTTAAGGCTGAGAGAACTTGAAATAAAGGGACTCCATATTTGACCATCCATGGGGTTCCTGCCTCATCACTCCTCTTCTAAGACCAAGGACTTGGGCTGGTATCAAGATCCTCCAGAAAGCTAGTCCAGACAATTATTATTATTATTATTATTATTATTATTATTATTATTATTATTATTATTACTTTGCAAAGAAGATTTTCCCTGAATCTTTCAGTTCTTCTTAATGTTTTCTCTCCCCTATACTTATGTGTCCTTAGCTATAAAAATACTGAATTCTCTATTCAATGAGACATAAACTTCCTAAAAGGAAGAGATTGTTTGTTTTTATCTTTGTATTTCTAGCATCTTGTACACAGAAGACACTTAATAAGGTTTGTTAAAGGTATTTTGCCAGGTACTAAATATATATATTAAAACAAAGCAGTTCTTGAACTCAAGGAACTTATATTCTGGTAAATTCATACTAGCATCACCAACAACATTTCATAAAAATAGATACAGAGCTACATTTTTATATTACCTAACCCGTCTCTTTACATATTTTTATGAAACTGAAAGAAGCCATATATCTTATTTACAACGAAGGATGATGTCCTGGTTTTCTAATAAGTGAGAAGAGGAGGAAGAGTAAATTATAATTCTGAGATAGCATAGAAGACAGGCATGGTTAGTCAGTCAACAAAGACTACCCAGTAGATGCCAGGATCATGTAGGAAACTGAACAAACAGATCTTTTTAAAAGAAATTTATCCAGGTAAAATGACCATTTCATTAACAGGGAAATAAAGATGAGCCTGTGCCTGATTTGATGAGATCTTTCCTGTCTTGCTTATTCAAATAACAATGGTGGCCATATAGCCCATATAAGCATGTGCTGAGTTGTATCCAGTTTCTCTTGACAGAGGTTTTTTATGTTATAAATTCCTAAAGATGATTATGGGATAACGAGACGATTGCTAAAAGTTTTGCATTCATTTTCTGCTTCGATAACAATGCATTTTGCACTTATAAGGGTTTTCAGCCAAGAATTTCTAGTGTAAATCTTAACAGTTTGGCTATTAATGATCATTAGTGTCACTACAAGGAAACAAATCTGGTCGGTGTTATTTATTAAATGTAATCAAAATTTGCCATTATGTTCCTAATTACAATATTTACTCAGATCCCCTTATTTATCCATAGCAATAAATAAATAAATAAATAAAGCCAGGCAGCTGTGAAAGGAGCTTCTCTACTAGGCACAAGCAAAGTCATAAGGCTCCCATTCAATGGACTTTCTTGCAAAGGGAGTAAAGGACCTACTTTCTGCCATATACTTTTTTTCCCCAGATGGTCTTATCTGGGGAGAGTCTTCTTTGGAAATAAGTTGAGGACACACTTCCATGTCAAGACAAGAAAATGTGTTTGTGTTGAGAGTAAAAAGGTTAGGAAGTGAAAAAAAATTTTAAGGACAAAAAGAAGGGGGAGGAGGAAAAAAGGATATAAAGTGGAAGTAAGGAAAGAGGAAAGGAAATTGAAAAAGAAAGAGAAATGGAGAGAAGTCAGGAAGTTGAGAAAGGGGGAGAAAAGAAGGGGAAAAAGAAAAGGATAAACAGAGGGAAGAGGAGGGGAAGGAAAAATATGAAGAGAGGTAGAGAAAGTGAGAGGAAGGCTATAGGATGAAAGAGAAAGAATAAGAAAGAAGGGAAAGAGGGCAGGAGAAATAGAAGGTGAGAGAGGGGGGAAGAAAGGAGAGCAAGAAAGAGGAGAAAAAGAAAAGAAGGAAAGGAAATAGAGAAAGAGAATGAGGAAGAGAGAAAAAGAAAGATAAGAGAGAGGGAGGGAAGGAAGGAAGGGCAGAAAGAGGCAGAGAGGAAAGAACAGAAGGCTTTTCTCAAATTAAGGCTTCTGTATTGCAAGGAAAAGGTATTTGAATTATGAAAGTTTCTCTTTCCTCCTTCTATGAACTAATTTAAATCTGGACAGGATTTATTAGCAGATTGAATTCTTCAGCTTCATTTCACCATTTATAGAGTGAAAGATAATGACACGGATTTAAGGGAAAGCTGTTGTTAATGAAAGGTAAATTATTGATGCCCAAAAACTCTTCTCCAGAGTTTTATTTCTCTAAATCACAGAAATCAGCACCAATGGCCTTTCAGGCTCAAAAACAGAAGCCTAGTTCTCTACAGGGCCTTGAGAAAGAACATTTTCCTGTTGCAGTTCTTCCAGTATAACTCTTCAAGGGAAACTAAGGGAATAACTATATTCCTGTCTATAATTTTGAATAGAAGCAACAGATGAATTTATCCACCAATTAAAAATTCGTGCAAAAGCCTGAAGTCCAGTTAACATGAGTGTTATCTGTTCTTCAATGAATATTTAAGAAAAATTGTTTAAAGCTAAAACACATTCAGAATATGTATCTGTTAGAATAATGAGATACTCAATTCATTTGTGATTTATTGCATATGCAAAATGTGCAGCTTTCTAAATTTGCTGTGGTTACAGGTAAGGATGCAATACTTACCTAGAACTCAGTCACCCAAATTCACAAGCCTGTAGACAAGACACATAAGTTTTATTGCTAGCTATGATAACTAATGGATGCAGTGACCCTGAGCAAGTCAGTGAGTCTCATTATGCCTCAGATTCTTCATCTGAAAAATGGGGATAACAATGTTACATTACTTAACTATATAGAGCTTCTCTTATAAAGAATGTTCATTAACCATTATAACATTATATAACTGTAAGCTACTATTACTATCTTATTCTTAATTTCAATTAAGATAGTGAAATCAATTATGATAATGAAAAGGAGTAAGAGAAAAAATGAGCATCTAATTCTTCTTTTCTTACCCAGCTTTTTTTAATAACCCACAATCCTATAGCCAGTTGCCTCACTGACTTTATCAATCCACATCAAGAGTTCTAGCATATTAATGTGTTAGGGCAAACCTCAAATATAATTTAATATCTTTATTTCTTCCAGAAAAAGAAATCTAGTTTTTCTGAAAGTCCTTATGAAATGACAGAAGTCAACCAAAAGAAGTCCCCAGAAATCAACTCTACCACCTAGTGGAACCATAATCTTCGACTCTTTCTCTCTTATCATTCCCCATAGTTAATTAGCTATCAACTCTTCAATCAAGTAAGCAAACAATACTACTTGTCAAACTCTGTGCTCGATTCTGGGGATACAAAGTGAAAAATAATACTAACTCTGGTCACTAAGAGCTAACATTCTAGGGGGATGGAAAGCCAATATGAATGTATATAAGTGTATTCAAATATATGCAAGGTTATAGAAGAGACACATTAGCAAGCCAAGAGAATCAAGAAATACTTCATGAAGAAGGTAGGATTTGAGTTAAGTCTTTGAAGAAAACCAGAAATTCTACAAAGTGGAAGTGAATAGAAATGTCAAGCAGATGAAATAACATGTAGGAGGAACAGTAAGAAGGGCAGTCACAGAGTGAAAGGAGAGAAATGTAGAACAGATTAGGAAAGTCTAAATGCCAAAAAGAATTCATTATTTATCAAATAGAAGGAACCAGTGGCATTTTTTTGGGCAGGAGAATAGCATCATCAAAACTTCATTTGAGAAAGTCATTTTGCCAGCAATAGGTAGAAGAGTTTGGAGAAAAAAGAGACCTGAACAGAGAAATCAGGAGGGAATCTATGACAGTAACCCAGGTAAAAGGTGATAATGGCTTAATTGACAAGTAAAGCTATTGCCCAGCCTTAAAATATTCCCTTTATTTTTTTTTCCTAGCCCAAAAATCATTGGCGACTAATTCCACAGTCTTAAGTTATTTTCTATTAACAATAAGGACATGCTAAAATGATTGTTGAAATAGTCAGGCTACAAGGGAGTGAGGAAGATGTGCATTAAATCCATCAAAGCCCATGAGGAGCTGAGCTGTTTCTGGAGAGCTATAATATCCATCTTGCCTTTTTACTTAATTAAATTACTGGATGTAATTCAGTGAGTTGGGCTATTTCAGGTGGGAACACAGTGTATCTCACACATCAATCTCATCCTGCCTTTCCAAGCAGCTCTGTAGTTGCATTTTGAGTGATGGCAACATTCTATCATTACTTGGACTGATGTCACATTAAGATAGGATGGGAAGTTTAGCAGCCTGGTGCAAGTTCCTCGCCTGGACATCCAAGCACTTCAGACACTCTAGCATGAAAGCCTAGACCAGCTGGTATCTGCATCATTTCATAGTCTTATGAGTCTAGAAGCTATAAAGTATAGTAAATAGACATGACTCTGAGATTTAAAGCTGGAAAGGACTCAGAGATCAGTTGAGTCAACTGATGAGATGAGAAAACTAAGATCCAGGGAGATGAAACAAATAACCTAAAGTAGAACTGTTGGTTAAGCATTAGAAAAAGGACATGAAGGCAGATTCTTTGCCTACAGATTCAGCATTCTTTTCACTGTAACCATTACCCTCATGTAAATCATTATTCTTCCAAATTTTATATTCCTCTTTTTCTATTCTAGAAAAGAAAGTAATGGAGCTATCAGATTTCAACAGATGAGGAGATGTTATTTCCTTTAAAGATGTTTTTTTCCAGACGTCTTCCTTTGACATGCTGGTAATGTCTATGATCTCCTTTTTAGAATGTTTTTTATGCATAAAATAAAATGCACAAGATTACAAAGGAAACTAATTAGTTAAAAATATATTTATTGAAGTATTTTAAAACAATTTCACAAACTTCAGTTGAAGAACTCCTAATATATGATCCAAGACAATCCCAATCTTTCTGCAAAGAAAGAACTAATATTTGTAGAGGGCCAAAACTTTGGAAAAGTATACTTGAAACAAGGTGTTAATTCAGTGAAATTGATGAAATGATTTTACTCTAATTCACATATATATTTAATACTTAACATGGTAATGTAATGGTTCTCTAGTTCACACATACATGGTATGCTATAATGCTATAATTGTAATAGAGTATATAAGGGCCAACAAGGATTGGAAGAGAGACATTCCATCTCCCACCACTCTGTTGGCTCTCCTGCCTCCTGCATTTTTCCACTAAGACCAAGGCCCATCTGAAGGTCCTCCAGAAAGCTACCCCAGACATTAGAGATATTGGCTGAATATAGGCTGAAGCAGGCTGCTTTCACTTTGTTTTTTCCTTCTTTTCTTCTCTTTTATGTGAGTCTTCTTGTACAAAATGACTGACATGGAAATGTTTTACATGTTTAATCTATATCATATTGCTTACCGAGAGAGGGGATGAAGAGAGGGTTAGAATTTGGAATGCAAAACTTTTTTTAAATGTTTAAAAATTATTTTAAATTGTAATTAGGGAAAATGAAATATTAATTTTTAAAAATAAAAATGTCAAAAAAACTTTTCATATTCTAAATCCTTTATTTTACAAGAAAAGTAGAAGAAATTGGAGCCTAAAGGGAAATTGTAGAACTTCAAGGTTAGAAATGAACTCAACAGTTTTCTAGTTCAATTTTATAGACCCACAGAGTCTTTTCCTCATTCCTTAGGATTAATATCAAACCTTGGCTTGAAGGTCTCTAATGAGGGGATCTATTCCCTCCTAAGAAAATCCATTCTACTCTAGGGTAATTCTAATTGTTAAAAAGCTTTTCCTAGCTTTAAAACTTGTTAGGATCTCCAAAATATCTCCAAAATATACAGAGAATTGACTTTAATTTATAAGAAATCAAGCCATTCTCCAATTGATAAATGGTCAAAGAATATGAACAGACAATTTTCAGATGATGAAATTAAACTATTTCCACTCATATGAAAGAGTGTTCCAAATCACTATTGATCAGAGAAATGCAAATTAAGACAACTCTGAGGTATCATTACACACCTGTCAGATTGGCTAAGATGACAAGAACAAATAACAATGAATGTTGGAGAGGCTGTGGGAAAACTGGGACACTGATGCATTGTTGGTGGAGTTGTGAAAGAATCCAACCATTCTGGAGAGCAATCTGGAATTATGCCCAAAAATTTATCAATGTGCATACCCTTTGACCCAGCCATACTCCTACTGGGCTTATACCTCAAGGAAATACTAAAGAAGGGAAAGGGACCTGTATGTGCCAAAATGTTTGTGGCAGCCCTTTTCATAGTGGCTAGAAGCTGGAAGATGAATGGATGTCCATCAATTGGAGAATGGTTGGGTAAACTATGGTATATGAATGTTATGGAATATTATTGTTCTATAAGAAATGACCAACAGGAGAAATACAGAGAGGCTTGGAGAGACTTACATCAACTGATGCTGAGTGAAACGAGCAGAACCAGAAGATCATTATACACTTCAACAATGATACTGTACGAGGATGTATGCTGATGGAAGTGGATTTCTTCAACATAGAGAAGAGCTAATCCAATTCCAATTGATTAATGATGGACAGAATCAGCTACATCCAGAAAAGGAACACTGGGAAATGAGTGTAAACTGTTATTTTTACCTTCTGAATCCAATTCTTCCTGTGCAATAAAAAATTCGGTTCTACACACATATATTATATCTAGAATATACTGTAATATATTTAACATATATAAGACTGCTTGCCATCTGGGGGAGGGGGTTGGAGGAGGAAGGGAAAAAATCTGAATAGAAGTAAGTGCAAGGGATAATGTAAAAAATTAGCTCAGAGCTTAAGACCTTGGGGAAAGTGGAAAAAATTACCCATGCATATGTACTGTCAAAAAAAAGTTATAATTAAAAATAAAATTTAAAAATAAATAAATAAATAAATAAACAATTTAGAGAACAGAACATTACATTTTGGCGCCCAATGTGGGGCTCAAACCCCCAACCCTGAGATTAAGTCTCATGCTCTACCAACTAAGTTAGCCAGGCTATCTTTAATGGAGACCCATGTGAAAAATTTGGAGCCATGGCCAATAAAATTTGCTACTGTGGGATGGTCTCGCAGTATACATTAATTTGTGCATTAATATAGAATGTATATATTTTTGGTCAGGTCTTATCCCAGATAATTGTACTACTCTCTTGATAGCCTTTAATAAAATTCTAGCCACAAACACTGGGTAAGGAGTAAGGCTTTGTTCTGGTTGTGCTGGAAGGTTCACCCACTCTATCGCACTGTCTCCTTGATGAAGACTACTGTGGGTGCCTCTTTTGTAGCAAAAACTGATATTTCCAAGGATTTTTGAGTGACTCTTTCAACCACATTGGATAAAGCCAGTTCAACTTCTCTCAAAGCCTCTTGTGCTTCTTTTGTAAGCTGGTGTAGTGAGTTTAAAGCAGTGTCTCCCCTTAAAATGTCATATAGAGGTTGCAGTTGATTGGTAGTTAAGCCTAACACTGGACGCATCCATTGGATAGCTCCTATTAATTTTGGAAATCATTTAAGGTGTCCAACTTCTCTGTTCTTAAAGAAAGCTTTTGTACTGTGAGTGCCTTAGGATATACTTCATATCCTAAATATTGAAAAGGAGCATGGCTTTGAATTTTTTCTGTAGCTATATGCAGTTTGTAGTTCCTTAGTGTTTTCATGGTCTTTTGTAGACATGCTTCTAACATTTGTTCCTCAGGTGCACATCCCAAAATATCATCTATACAATGTAACAATATTACTTTTGGAAATGCTTTTCTTACAGGACCAAGAGCAGCAGCAACATATATTTGGCACATAGTAGGGCTGGTTTTCATTCCCTATGGCAAAACTGTCCATTCATATCTTTATAAAGCTCAGCCAAATTAACACTTGGCACTGAAAAGGCAAATCTTTTCATATTCTCCTTATCTAGAGGGATAGAATAGAAATAATCCTTAATGTCTATAATCCAAAGAGGCCATTTTCTTGGCAAATGAGTAGGAGATGGAAGTCCAGGTGGAAGAGTTCCCATAGTTTCCATCTGTTCATTTACTCTTCTTAGATCAGTCAACATCCTCCACTTTCCAGATTTCTTTTTTACAGCAAATACTGGGGAATTCCAAGGACTTAAAGAAGGTCATAAGCGTCCTTGGTCAAGTTGCTCTTGCACTATATCTAATAATTTGATTGCTTGTTAAGAGCCACTGTTCTACCCACACTAGTGTATTAGTTTTCCACTGAATAGGAACCGGTGAGAGTGCAGGTAGGCCTTCAACAGCAGCCCTACCTAAAAGGTTGGAACCTTTAAAAGTGTGAACTAAGTACATAAGTACCTTGTAAGAATCCTAACAAAGACTAAATTTGTAGTCTCTGTATATCTTGCATTCATTGCCATTCAATAGAACCATGAAAGTACTGTAATGCCAGAGAAACTAAGACAAGACAGAGATTAGGTTTTTAATATGTAGAATTTAGACTAGCCGCAGCCAGCCAGCTGAATGGAACTCTTGTATCAAAGCATCCAGCACCAGCAAGTAATTCCAAAGACTTTTATAGGGCTACAGGTATCAGGAAAACAAAGGCAAGGGAGAGCAGAACACTGGGTGAGTGGAAATTCCAGGAAGGACCATAACTTAGTCCTGACAGATTGGAGGTCAAGATAAGGAGATTGAGGGCAGGACACAGGAGTCTGGGGGCAAAAGATATCAAGGTATTTGAGATAAGCTATCTGGAGTTTTATGACTCACTGGAATGTGAGAGTGACCCAGAGCTTTGAAATCCCAATTCTCTCAGTCCTAATGGCCAGGAAGTGGGAGTGGCCATAATATTTTACTATAGCATAATAATTAAGGGAAATTGTGGCATTAAAATTCAGGGAAATTGAGGCATTACAGTACTAAGTATCAAAAGATCTGAGCCCAAGTCTTCTAGTTCTAAATTCAGTACTTTCCCTACTATGCCAAATTATTCCCCCACTCCCCCCCATTCCCATACTCTACATGCTTTGGTTCTGCAGTTTAAATAAGTTGTTTTGTTTTGTTTTGTTTTGTTTTGTTTTGTTTTTAAATAAAACCAACTTTAATTCAATACTATCATTATATAGTAAAAGTAAAATCTCAGGCAATCTTCTCTCACATGTTTATGAGTCAGTCTCAGTGGAATACTTTAGGACTGAGGATGATCATGTAAATCATGTACTAGAGGCACCAACTACATAAAACCTGGATCTAGATGAGACCCAAGCTTGAGGCCAATTGTAGAGAAATAATTAAGAGAGAAGTACACAAAATTTGACAATACCTCCAGCCTCCCTTTTCTATATGCTTGGCTTCTTTTAATGTTTATCCCTCCTGTTCTTGCAGTTACCAAGTTTCTTCCTATTCTATCTTCTGCCCAAACCCATCTAATCCTCTTCTCAAAAAAAAAATCAGGAAAATTTATGGAATAAACAAATTCACACTAAAGTATAAATATCCTATCTCTCCCAGGAGTATTTACATTTTAAGACATATTACTAAACTGGAAGATCAAACGAAGGCCTTGTTGCTTAAAAGAAGGAACTGCAATCAATGGTTAGTAAGTATGGGAGATTTCACAAAATCACAGAATTTTAACACATGTAAGAGGCAAGAGAAAAGGGGATCCACATAGGCAACTATTTATTTTGTCATCCCAAGATGCTGGGGCTAATGTTCCTTAAATCTTCCCCAAAACTTACGTGGCTCAAAACATATTTCGTGTCTTCTTTGTACCATTTTTTATATTAAGCTTGCTTACCATCCCTTTTAAAATAACTACTACCTTAGTTTTCCTCACCATTCCATAGAGCCTTCTCTTCCTTTTGTTTCAAGAAAAAATTCAAGGACCATCTCCTGATCCCTTCAAGTATTAGTGCTCTCCTTTGTACTAACTACTTTGTATTTCTTTATATTTGTCTTCATGCATTTATTCTGTATTACTGAATATGTTTATGTTTACTTGGTTTTTTCCCTCATTAGAATATAAGTTCCTTCCTAATAGGGAATTTCATTTTTGTCTTTTTATTCCCAACATTTAGCATGTAAGAACTACTTAATAAATGCTTGTCAATTGATTGACTTTTACAATCCTCCATGATTTCAGGTTTCCATCTAGATGTCCAAATTTCCTCTACTATCAGCCCTGAAGTACTGCTTTTCACTCTTTGTATCCCCAGTGCATTAAACATAGTATATATTTAATGAATACTTGTTGGATTATATTGAATTAATAAATTTACAACTATCATTTAAGCATCCACTTTGTCTCCTTGAAGAGTCTTCTTGAAGAGTGCTAAAAGAAATAAAAAGATAAGTAAAATGCATGTTTTGCCCATATGGAACTTACATTACAGTGATTTAATTTAACTAGAACATGTGTGGTAAATCTTGTCTGTGGTAAATATAGTAAAATTTGAAAGACTCAAAATGTTAGTTAGACAACCTATAAATTCCATCCATTTTATATATATATATATATATATATATATATATATATATATATATATATATATATATATATATATATATATATGCATTTTGTATATGTATGTGTACATATTTATGTGTAAGTATATGTATACATGTGTCTTGGTATAGGTAGACAAGTTGGGACAGAATCAAACAGGAAGAGAGGAATGAGGAATGAGATAGCCTTTTAGAAATAGAAATTTAGAAAGGAAGAAAGGAAAGAAATAAGAGGAAGGAAGGAAGGAAGGAAGGAAGGAAGGAAGGAAGGAAGGAAGGAAGGAAGGAAGGAAGGAAGGAAGGAAGGAAGGAAGGAAGGAAGGAAGGAAGGAAGGAAGGAAGGAAGGAAGGAAGGAAGGAAGGAAGGAAGGAAGGAAGGAAGGAAGGAAGGAAGGAAGGAAGGAAGGAAGGAAGGAAGGAAGGAAGAAATCATATCCCAAATATTATGTTAGGCACTGGAGATACAATTACAATTTTAAATAGCAGTTCCTTCCTCAAGGAGCTCACCTTCTAATGAGAAGAGATAATACATAAATGGGAGCTGAAAAACAGAGAGAAGGAGGCTAGCTAAGGAGAGATAAAGGATGGTAATATTTAGAGTGAGGAGGCTTCTGGATAATAAATGATAAAATTCATGCTATTAAGAGCTTATCTGAGATTCTTATATGTTGGAAAATGTCAAGTATAATTCCAGTGACAGATGACATCTCTAGCCTGATTAAGTTTGCAATTCTCTTCCATAGGTGGGCCATTAGGTGAAGAATTCCTTAGTCATAGCACCACACAAAGAAAATTTTTAAATGACCTGAGTTTTGTATAGCTACAGCTGCTTCTTCAGTAATGACAGAGTAGCAGAGAAGGAAGCCAAGAATCATGGTTTTTAGACTATCAATAAACATTGATTTACTTTTTTGGCACTCTGAATGTGAGAATGTTGTCCAATAGCCAAAGGTTATTATGCTACTGGAGGCAAGACAGTACAGATTGTGGGCCACCTAGGCAAGATTTGTGGAGAAGCATGAATATGAGAGATAAGAAAGCATGAGTCTATTGTGATCAGCACCTTTGGAGGGAGAAAGCACATACATTAGTGAAACTGCAGATTCATTTAAGGCTAAGCTTAAATTTTTTTCATGCCAGGGAATTCCTCACATAGAAGAAAGAGCTTGGCCTTGGGGTGAGGAGGCCTGGACACAGACCTAGGCTCTAACACTTTAAATCACATCATTTTTGTAAATCACATTATCTTTCTAAACCAGAATTTCTTCATTTTATAAAATAATTATATTTATGTTATCTATCTCAAGGAGTTGTGGAAAAAGTGTTTTGTAAACATCAGAGTATTATAAAAATGTTAGTCCATAGGATATATAACCTAGAAGAGATCTCAGAAGCCTTCTAGTCCAACCCCATCATTTTATAGAGAAGGAAAACTGAGATCCTAATAGGAGAGAAAGGGAGGATCATAATTGATTAAGTTATTAAGAATGCAATAAGCAATAGAAGCAAGATTTGAATCCAGATCATCTAATTCCTAAACTAGTACTCAGATTGAATTATTACTACTTTTTAAAATATAATGGGGAAATGACAATGAACAAGGCGTCAGAAAATTTAAGTCCTGACTCCTCCACTTATTAGTCATGTAAACTTGGTCAAGAAAATGTCTTGATTCTTAGTTTTCTATTTTGTAAAATAGAGATAATAATATCCAGCACTCTGTTTTTTACCTTTGTGATGACCTTTATCATACATCATTGCATATTATGGCTCCCTATGCATGCTTCTTATCTTCCAATTAAAAAGCAAGGTTCATTAGGCCAATAAATTTTCCCCTAAATTCAGTCTCTCTCTCCTAGTACTTTACACAATGTTCTGTATTCTACACTTAGGAGACTTTTCATAAACATATGTGGAATTAAATGCTTATACTCTATCTCATAGGATTGTCAAGAGGAAAGTACCTTATAAACTTTAAACCTTTAAATGATTTGTAAATATGAGTTATTATTTTAGTAAATAATTTTTGTACAATTATAAAGAAGCAAAACAGAATACTTTTTACTTATTTCACTCAAAGGATCGCATGACTCCAGCTTGGCCAGTGAGGATAAATGTATTTTCATTTTAAATCAGCAGCTGCCATAAAATGGAACAGTAGGCATGTGCCTATTAAATTATGAAGACCTTAAGTTGTCTTTCTGCCTTGCCTCAGCTTCCCAAGACAGATGCTGACTGCTCTGTAGCTAGAAGTGCCCACTCAGCTGAATGAATATTAAAACCATCAATAGATTGTTTTCTTTTCTATGCTTTTTACAGTGATACTCAGCAGTAGCTGGAGAAGGAGAGAGTGAAGGAGGAATGGAGGAAGGGAAAGTTAATTTACATAAAGTAGAATCCTTGTATTATACACAGGTTCCTATTCTGGTGCTATTAGGAGTGACTAAATGGCAATTTCCTTCAATAAAGCAACTGGAGAAATACAATAAACCTATCACTTACCTAATCCTAGACACTATGTCTCCTATTGAAGCCAGCTAAAGCTGGCTTAATTCTTTTGGTTTCCATATGAGATTGTTGATTTACATTAAGCTTACAATTCACTAAAACTCCCAGATGTTCAGATGAACTGCTGGCTAGTCATGTCTCCCTCATGTTTTATTTTTGAAGTTGATTTCTTTTAAAACCAGGCAAATATCTTTGTATTTATCCTTTTTTAATTTGTTCGATTTGACCCATCTTCCTTTTTTTAATCTGTTGAAATTTTTTGGATTCTAACTTTGTAATGAGATATTTACTAATAATTTTGATAAGGCCATTCAGGCCTCTTTTAAAGTCATTGGTCAAAATGTTAAACAATGAAAAACCAAGCACAGTTCCAGAGGGCATTCCACTGAAGACCTTCTTCCAAACACAGCAACTATTATTGACTACTCTTTCAATCCAGCCAGTCAGTTCATGATGTATCTATCCAGTTGTTTTATCATCTAGTCTGTTTCTCTCTACCTAATTTCACAAACATCAAAGTTAGATTTCATCATTCTAAGCTCATCATCTTAGACAGCTATAATATAGGCACATTTGTCCATGATATTCTATGTGTCATCGTTTTTGCATCAGACAAGATTTACTTCATATGAGTTTTGTGTGAGCTTTGTGAGTAGAATACTTGAAGAATAGTTGAAGTACCTGCCTTACCCAATTAGAAGTCAGAGAAGGGGAGAAAAGGTGATGATCATAAGCAGAGCTTAAGAAATGAAAAAACTCCCTGAAATTATTCAAGAACAGAAGAAGGAGGCAACATCTTGGGAAGCTCTGAAGCATAAGAAGCTTTGACATGAGAACAATGGAAGACAACTTGGGAGTGTATAGACACATTGTGAAAGAAGCATTTTTCCTACTGACTTGGTATCCTGAAAAAGACATTATTTTCTAGGGACCAGGAGGGAAATTTTACATGGCCTGGAAGTAAATCAAGTTGGAACTAAGGGAAATATTACCTACTTGTTAAATCATATTCAATGTTATATATAAATATAAATGTGCTGACTTCTCCTTAGTATTCTCTGAAACTTTTCATACTGTCATAAAGCAGTTGTTCTGATGATTTACTATGCAATGGAAGATCTCTAAATGTAGGGTACCTACACAAATCAGAAAATAAGATGACATTCAAATTAAGTCAATACAATTATGTGTGAGGCACTTGGCTAAATTCAGGAGCTTAAAAGAGGAAATAGTCCCTGTTCTCATGGAGTTCAAAGAAGAAGCAATGTGCAAAGAAGATAATTAGATAGATAGAATAGATAGATAGATAGATAGATAGATAGATAGATAGATAGATAGATAATAGACAAACAGATAGAGAGAAAAAAGATAGAAAAAGAGATAAAATTGAAGATAATCTCTGAGAAAAGACACTAAGATTAGTGTCTTCTAGAAGAAGCTTTGACATAAACTTTAATTTGAAGGGAGCCAGGAAAATCAGTAGTTTGAGATGGAGAAGAGAGAACACTCAATTATGAGGAATAGCCTATGAAAATGCTCAGAATCAGGAGTTGGAGTGTTTTATATTCTAGAAAAAACAGAAACAGAGCATCACCAGATCACAGTGCTCATGAGCAAGAGTGAAGTGTAAGACGTCTTTATACTTGATCTTGAATGCAATAGCAAACTATTAAAATTGATTGAATAAGGGGAGAGGGCACGTGGTCAAACTTCTTTAGGAAAATCTATGTGATAGCTGAATGGAGGGTTGACTAGAATGGAGAGAAAGTTGAAGCAGAGGACAAGTAGAGGTTATTGAAATAGTGTTCTTGTGAGGTGATAAGCACCTGTATCAGAGGGGTGGCTGTGTCAGTTTTTTTTTATCTGTTGGCATTTTAAGAAAGTTTTTTTTAATAGAAGCATAATCTAATGGGAGTATTCTTAAAACTGTTCAGTTACCTGCTTTATAGGGAGAGGGAAGAAAGCTGACTGTCAGCATCAGTTACCAAACTACTAAGCAAAAGTCCATCCTTAGAGTCTGAGAAGATTAAAGTAATTTCTTGTAACGAGCTGTCGTCTCCAGAAGCTGCTGGATCGCTCTCTGGGAAGAGATCTGCTGTGTCTACTCAAATCTCTCTGACAGATTCTTCTTCCTGTAACGAACCGTTGTCTCCAGGCAGTTGCTGTTAACTCTTGTCCAAAGAAGTGACTTCCCTTCCTGCAGAGAGCCCCGTCAAGCCTGATGCAATTCGGAGTCTCCTCTTGAATCCTGGCTCTGAATCTCCTCCAACTCTTATCCTTCTTCAGGCCGATCTGCTCTCTGCGCCCAGTGCTGTCTCTTTTTATCCTCCCAGAGAATGGGCGTGGGATAATGCAAGGGCTTCTGGGAAGAACCACCCCAGCCAATGAGCTTGCCCCCTCTATCAAGTCAACCTGAGTTCTCACCTTGTCACTATCCAGACAACCTCAGTTCTCACTTAGTAATCCTAACATCTCCCCCTTTCTTTTGATTTAGAACATAGGACAGTCATGACCTTGAAACATAAATCCATCAATATGGGAAGTATTACAGATAATTACATAAATAACCTTGAAACATAAATCCATCAATATGGGAAGTATTACAGATAATTACATAAATTACATAAGCATATAGTAACATAACGCATGCTAGAAGTATATAACATAATCAAATAATCATAAATTAAAAATTTATAAATGTCCATAAGTCCATTGTCCATTATTCTCATCTTGTGTGAGGAAGTCCAATGATTCCTGCTGGTTTTTAAAGTTCTTTAACAGTCTTCTTATTATCCATGCTCTTTCAGTGTCAGATGTTTCTTAGATCTTCTCCTTTATTTTGAGGTCTTTCTCTTTTTCTGTCTCTCTCTGATGGACAAGGCGAATATGACTCGTTGGCACCCATCTGATTCCTTCTCCTGCTGAAGAAATACAAGCAAACCCTCTCCCCCAGGCAGTTAACCTATCTAATTACCTTCTATTTACCACTTTCTAAATATCTTCTCATCATTTGGCAATTACATTGGAATTGTTTGCACTGGACACAGCCCTGTTGGTTTAAAAGGCCTGTATTCTCCCCAAGTGTAATCCATTTTTGCAATCTGATTGCCTTTTGGCTCACTTATCAGGTAATCCCTTTCTACCATGTGATTACTTTTCTGCTGGTTGATCAAATCAGAGTCCTGACCTTCTAAAGGCTCTTTAGGTGTAACATCAGCTGCCATCATGCCCCAAGTCTTTTTTGCCTGGGGCCCTGGATCTGGGCCCCTCATCCTATTTCCCTGAATTAGTTTACACTCTGATGCCCAATGGAGTCCTCTGTTGCATTTTGGACATGGGGTTTTAGGTCTTCTCTCACCCTGTCTTCTCACTGTATCTCCATACCTACACTGAGCTCTTAGATGCCCAATTTTTCCACATTGAAAACATCGCCGAGTTTCTCTAGAAGTCCCTTGCCAGGAGGGACCCTGTCTTTCCACATTCATCATTGTCCGGGTGTAAAAAGCATTTGTTCCCACTGTAGCACAGCGTCTTATGATCTCCTCTAAAGGAGCATCTTTGTCTAATCCCCATATAATTCTTTTGCAAATCTCGTTGGCATTTTCCTTAGCCAGATGTCTGGTCATTATTTCTGTAGCTGAATTTTCTCCAATAGTTCTTTTGACAGAAGTTTGCAAACGTCCCACAAAATCTGCAAAAGGTTCATTGGGACCTTGCTGTATTTTAGTGAAAGCCTCTCCACGATCTTTCTGTCCAGGAAGGACACCCCAAGCTTTTATTGCAGCCTTAGCAATTTGCTCATATATTGTCATGGTATAATTAATCTGTTCCGAATTCTCTCCATACTGACCTTCACCAGCTAAGTGCTCAAAAGTGAATTGTGTGTTAACTCCTATTTCCAAATTGCATCTGACTTGAATTTTACATAATTCATGAAATTCCGCAAGCCATAATAAATTTTCTCCAGGTTCCAGACATGTCCTTGCTATGGATTTCCAATCATTCGGGGTTAGGACTTCATAAGACAAACCATCTAGTAACATTTTGACATAAGCTGATGTAGCCCCATAAAGGGTACAACCTTTTTTCAAATCCTTAATTTTATTCAAATCTAAAGGTGCATATCTTCTCCTTTTTTTACCTACAGAGTCAGTATTTTCAATCACAGGATATGCATGTATAAAATCACTTATATCCTGTCCTTCTCTCTTAGCTTTAACCAATGCTTTTTCTAATCTTGTCATAGGCTTAGGCTGCTTCACAGGCAATTCTGTTTGTGTTTCTGCCTCTTCCTCTTCTCCTTCTTGCTCCACCCCTGAAGGGTTAATTGAGGGAGGAGATGGGAGGTGCTCCTGTTGCTGTTGCTCAGAATTGTACTTAACTTCATTGTTATCTGATTCATCCTTTTCACCTAGTTTAGTTGACACCTCCCCATTTTGCTCCTTCATCTCTTCCTTTAGAATAACATTTTTTAAAGCCATTTGGATTAAATTGTAGGTATGAACTGTATCTTTGGAAACTGAGTTTGGTCTGGAACCAAAGGGTAAAATGTCACAAAGGCAATTGTAGTGTTCACCTAATTGCTCTCCTACTAATTTCCACTCATCTGGATCCAATTCTTTTTCCAGAGAAAAACAAGGATATATGACCTTCACAGTTCTTAAAAGTTCAGTAATCTCCTCTAAAATTATAATCAATCCTTGGCTTTTCATAACCTTGATGATGCTCTCTAAACATTTTCCTTGAACAGAAGGTGTTTGCCCCATTTCACTATAAGAGATTGCTGGTTTAGCCTTTAACAAGTTAAGTTCCTTATTTATCTATTAGCACGCTCACTTAATCTTTAACAAAGTTTCCTCGTTACTCACGGTTCTGGGTCAGAGAGACTGAGATCTGGATGGGAGGCTTTTCCACTGGAATCAGGACCGTGTCTGTCCCTGTTCGGGCGCCAAATTGCAAAGGTCTGGTCTAGCTCCTCTTGTCAAGATAAGCAAAAGTCCTTGCCCCACGTGTGGACGCCAATTGTAGTGTGCTGTCGTCTCCAGAAGCTGCTGGATCGCTCTCTGGGAAGAGATCTGCTGTGTCTACTCAAATCTCTCTGACAGATTCTTCTTCCTGTAACGAACCGTTGTCTCCAGGCAGTTGCTGTTAACTCTTGTCCAAAGAAGTGACTTCCCTTCCTGCAGAGAGCCCCGTCAAGCCTGATGCAATTCGGAGTCTCCTCTTGAATCCTGGCTCTGAATCTCCTCCAACTCTTATCCTTCTTCAGGCCGATCTGCTCTCTGCGCCCAGTGCTGTCTCTTTTTATCCTCCCAGAGAATGGGCGTGGGATAATGCAAGGGCTTCTGGGAAGAACCACCCCAGCCAATGAGCTTGCCCCCTCTATCAAGTCAACCTGAGTTCTCACCTTGTCACTATCCAGACAACCTCAGTTCTCACTTAGTAATCCTAACAATTTCTAACCAAACCTTCCTTATAAAACCCACTAAAGTATGACATATGTCAAATGGATGAACATCATAGGAGTCTGACAATGCAAAAATGATACTGGAAATAATGTGTACCCCCAACTCCCACATGCACAAACATATGATTCTGCAATACTGTTAAATTATCAACAGATCTTTTTTAACTCCTACAGATTTAGAGATACAGGTTCATCTATCCATCTACCTGTCCATCTGTCCTTCCCACATGCTCATTCATCCATCTCCACCCATTTGTTTATTTTTTTCAGCACCAACAACCTATAACTTCTAAATCATTCTATCATGTATTTTCAAACCTCACACCCCCTTAATCCCCTTAGTGTCAATTCCACTGAGTAGAATATCTAATGGAAACCCCCTTCTCTTTTCTCCCTTTTATACAAGTTCAGTATCGAACCAATGGTTGGCAGAAGGATCCTATAGGTAATGGAAGCAGAAAAACCATGAATATTCATCAGATACATGAGTTAAACTGCAAAAACAAGGAAAGAGATAAAAAAAAATATTCCCCTGATTGACAAAATGAGCATGCAAAAGCCACAGGGAAGGAGGCCTGATCAAATAGAACACTCAACATGTTTTTTTCCAGTTTCAGAATTGTCCAGCTCAGAGCTTAAGACCTCTGGGAAAGTGGAAAAAAATCCTACTGAAATGAGGGCCTATTAGAGATATTGGGCAAGTGCCCAAGATGTGTCAAAATTTCATGAGAGTAGTACTTGAGACTTATTAGGGAAGGAAGAAATGACAGCACTCTGTAACTGCTTGGGTATGAAGAGTAATATAGCCTAAGAAATCAAAGATGGCCCCTAGATTGCCAGACTAAGTGACTAAGTGGTACTAGAGGATGGTGGTACACATGACAATAACAGGATAGGAAGAGCAGTCTGGGGAGAAAGATAATGGATTTAATTTTTCCATGCTGTATTTAAGATGTCTACTGGATAAGCACTTCAAGATATCCAAAATGTAGTTGAAGATGCAAGACTTGAGATCAGGAGGCAGGATAGGGCTGGATAAATATATCTTCATAGAAAGAATTGTTACATTCATGAAAGTTAATGAGATCACCAAGCAAATAGTATACAAAAATGAGGAAACCCCAGGTCAGAAGGATATTCCTATGGTTAGCAGCCATGATCTAGACAGAGATGCAGAAAAGGAGACCGAGAAGAAATCAAATTGATAGAAGAATAGTCAGTTGAAAGCTCTATCATGAGAACCTAGAGAGAGGAAAGTATAAAATATAAAGAAGAGTGATGAACAGTGCCAACGACTCCAGAGAAATTAAGGAAAAAAACCTGGGAAAGACCATTAGAAAATATAGAGGCAGAGTCAAGATGGCAGATTAGTGGCAACCCAGAAAATTTATCTCAACATTCCCCTCTAAAAAACTTTAAAATAATACCTCAATCAAATTTTGGAGCAGCAAACTAACAAAATGTCAGAGTAAAACATTTTCTGGCTTAATAAAACTTAGAAGATTAGCAGAAATTAATGTCACCAGGATGGAAACCTGTCCAAAATCCATAAACTCAGAGGCAGCAATAGCAGCCTACAGCTCTCAGCCCAGAGACAATAAGGTCATTGGACAAGTGGTCAGAAAGAGATTTCAGGGGACCATTTGGTAGCACTGGATACAACTGTCACTGATTGGCAACTCTATTGCACATATGCAGTTCTGGGTCACAATGCCAGGACAAAGAGGACTTCTGGTAATCTATCACAATGGAAAGGGTCTCTAGTTGAAGTTCCAAGATAAAGAGAGCACTAGTGTTTGAGCTAAAGGAACCCCTCCTGGTCAAGAACTAAAGTGAAGATTAAGCGAGCAGTGACTATATTTCTATCCAGTTCACACCTCCTTGGAAGCACCAAAAAGTTGCAGATCACCAGAACTCTGAAAATAGCAGCCAAAAATACCTAAACCTTTGAACAGTGTCTCATCAGTGAGTTGAGCTAAATTTGAACATAAAATCAGCTGAAAAAATGAGTAAAAAAAAAAGAATTGGCCATAAAAATGGCCAATTGATGACAGGGAAGATCAAGACACAAATCCCAGAGAAGACAACAAAGTGAAAACAGCTACAACCAAAATGTCAAAGAGAAAGTGCTAGTTGGACACAAACCCGAAAAGAATTCCTGAAAGAGTTAAAGAAAGATAAGAGTTGAAGAGGAAGAAATGGGAAAATAAGTGATTCTTGCAAAAAATAATGATTGATATAAAGAGGCACAAAAAATAACTGAACAAAATGATGCAGAATAGACCAAATGGGAAGGGAGATATAAAAAGTCACTGAAGAAAAGAATTCTTTTAAAAAATAGAATTGGACAAATGAAGGTTGTATGAACCTTCTTAAATTGAGCACCTATCTGCCGTAGCTGTTCCTTCAACCGAGTGCTGCACATCATGGGCTCTGTCTGCGAGAAAGAAATCCAGGTGCTTGGTGTCCTTGCATGACATGGAGTTTTTCATGTAGATCGATTTGAAATGTACCTCTTGTTTACATAATTTGCATAATTTAAAAAGATAATGTTGCCAAACTTTGGTAAATGTTAATGTTCAAACTGAAAATCTCCACTACATGTAACTTTCTTCCTCTGGATCAGTACGTGGCTTATAATCCCAGCCAGTGGTTTGATCTGTTCCAGTGTCAACTGCCATGTGCTCTGCTTCAAGGGGGAACTAGTCTTTTGTGAATTTTTTGTACATAAGTATTTGTTACAGATATTTTAGCAAATGCTTTCTATTTCTCTTGCTTGTGCATATCTTGGCTGGCGTTATAGAAAATAGTGCAAACATTTCCTTATTGGGGGATTTTTGTTTTGTTTTGTTTTTTAGTTTGTGTTGGGGGGGGGAATGGTTTATGTTGAATGTTAGTTTTTCTTCTGCATGCTACATCATGTTGTGTGGGATCTTTAGGAACCTTCATACTATATGAATAAAAAAATAAAATATTTGAAACTTGCTAAAAAAAATAGAATTGGACAAATAAAAGCTACTGATTCCATGAACCATCAAGAAACTCTAAAACAAGGTCAAAAGATTAAAAAAGAAGAAGAAAATGTGAAAAATCTCACCAGAAAAACAACTAACCTGGAAAATAGATTCAGGAGAAATAATTTTAATATTATTGACCTACTTGAAAGTTATTTTCAAAAAAAGAGCCCAGACATCATCTTTAAAGAAATAACAAGGAAAACTTTCCTGATATTCTAGAACCAAGGAGTAAAATAAAAATTGAAAGAATCCACCAATTGCCTCCTGATATATATCCCAAAATGAAAACTCCCAGAAATATCATAGCCAAATTCCAGAGCTCCTAAGTTAAAGAGAAAATAAATTAAGTTGCCAGAAAGAAACAATTAGAATATTGTGTAGCCACAGTCAGGATCATACAAGATTTAGTGGCCTCCATGTTAGGCTTGGAATATAGTATTCCAAAAATAATCTACTCAGTGTAAGTATATGATATAATCTTTCAGGGGGGAGATGTATATTAGTGAAATAAAGGATTTTCAAGTATTCCTGATGAAAAGACCAAAGCTCAAAAGAAAGTTTAATATTCAAACACAAGACATGAGAAATATAAAAAAACAAACATAAGAGATTAATCATAAGGAACTCATAAAAGTTATATTATATATATTATTAGAGAGAGACAGAGAGAGAGACACAGACACAGAGAGAGAACCATTAGATTGGACAATAAGAGATCATTGATCAGTTCAGAAAGAACAGTTTCAGTCAAATAATGAGATCAGAAGTCATACTAAAGAGTTATAAAGAGAATAAGAGAAAAGGAAATGGAGACATCCATTTAGACAGATTCTCAAGAAGTCTGCCACACAATAAAGGAGAGATATGATAACAATCAGGATGAATGGATCAGATGAAGTTTTTGAGCATAGGAGAAACGTAGACATGTCTGTAGGCAGTAAAAATGTAGCCAGTAGCTGAACTATGCCTATGGGAACTATACTTTACAAATCTAAAATTAGAACACATATTCTTACATAAAACATTCCTTTTGAAAAATCTTATAATGCTGTACTTTTTCCCCTTGACTTTCCTAAAAAATTAAGTCTCAACAATTCCTATTACCCGGGGACAGAGCTACAGATTTAAAGCCAAGGAATACCCCTAATATGTGTGTTATCCCACATGGAGAGCTTGGACAATGTTTGGAGGTAACCCACAAAGTCAAGAAAGTGGCTGAAAATGAGACTACAAAGCTATAAATGAAGTGAAAAAGGCTAACAATTATCTATTAATGATCATAAAGTATGTAAAAGGCCAGGATAGTGACTGGCCAGTTCTCTTCTCCTGAAGGACAAAATGAGAATGGAAATAGGTTCCTATGAGCACAAATGACAGGAAAATTAAGTATAAAGAAATTGTAATATCTTGTCTGCTGTGATAGGGGAAACATCAACTACTAATAAGATGGAAAGATCCCTTACACATAAGCTTGTTTTTCTCTGGTAATAAAACTGTTCTTAAGACTTAGCTGGTTCAAGGAATGAGGCTCCAAACCTTAAGTCTGTTTAAGAAGGTATGAAAAAAACAGTTCACTCATATTGTGCTCCCCCAGGCTTGATTGATATTCCACTTCTCTGTGAATTACTACCCTTCTGACTTACAATAGTATTCTAGCAAATTCTAGTTCAAGGGGGCTAGTGCACAACTAAGTTAATGTTGTATCTTTGCTGAATAGCCTTTCTTTGTAATTATTGAATAATTCCATTTGTTTAGTTTCATTTGACTCCCAAGCCTAAAACATTGTACAAGCCTGGGTTAGGCCCAGCCTAAAGCATCTGGTGATCTGTAAAGGAAGAATTTCAACCACTGTACTGCAATATCAAATAGAATGAGAGGCAGCATGGAATAATGGATTCAAAGCTGGCCTAGAATTCAAGAAAACTGTGTTCAAGTCTTTCTGATACATAGCACGCATCTTACTCTGAGTAAAAGTCACTAACTTCTCAATCGTCCAGACAATTCCTCTAAGATATAAGATGTAGTATAATTACTTGTCTGAATTAGTAGAAATAGTTTCATCAAAAGTACCCTATACCTGTGAAATTACACATCCTAACTTTATGAAAGTGTGCACACATACACATATTCACCACGTAACATTCTCACACAAACACGACACACACACACACACACACACACACACAAAATGGTCAAGTTAAGTAGGTTCAGTTATTATTTCAGCATTAACAACTCCCAGTGGTCTTCGAACTTTTAAATAAGGGGCCAGTTCACTGTCCCTCAGATTGTTGGAGGGCCAGACTATAGTAAAAACAAAAGCTCACACTCTGTCTCCGCCTGTCAGCCCATTTGCCATAACCCGGCGGGCCACATAAATGTCCTCAGTGGGTCGCATCTGGCCCGCAGGCTGTAGTTTGAGAACCCCTGCGCCTAAATTATATATCAATCCTCCCTATTTCTCCTGAGCTCCAGACCCTGACCATCAACTTCTTGCTAAATGTCTCTATCTGGCTGTCCCATAGACATCTCAAACTCAACATATTCCAAGTAAAAATCATTATCTTATCTTATAAAAAACAAACAAAAAAAAAAACCCTCCTCTTTCCAACTTCTATTTTTCCTTTTAGTCATTCAGAATGACAACCTTGGAAGCATCCTCAACTCATCATCCACTTATACCTATACATCTCAACAGTTGCTCAGTCTTGTTAGTTCAACCTCAACAAAGTCTTTCACATCCTCCTCTTATCCATTCACATCTTACCCTAATTTAGGCCTTAATCACCTTTTGTTTAAATTATTATAACAGCCTACAGGTAAGTCTCCCAGACTCTAATCTCTCTCCTTCTCTAATTCATCCACTACACAGCTGCCTAAATAATCTCAAATCATGGGTCTATCACCATGTCATTCTCCAACTCAAGACTATTTGGTGACTTCCTATTTCTTTTGTAAAATACAAATTTCTCTGTCTGGCAGTCAAAAGATTTCACAATCTTGTTCCACTTATCTTTCCAGGTTGATTTCACATTGCTCCACCCCATCCCCTTCTCTATAGCCCACATTCCAGCCAAACATACACACTTGTCAGTCCCTTTATAGAACATTCTATCTCCCAAACCATGCTTTTGCAAAGCCTGTCCACTCATCCTTAAAATGCTTTTCCACCTCATTTCTGCTTTTTGGTTCAAGTCTCATTTATATGAAGGCCCTACCACTTTTACATCCCCATACCCTGGGTGCCTTACAGTAGAGGCAGGAACTGGCACGAACCAATGAACCACATGAACCAAAGTCCTACCCCACTTCTCCTAGACTTAGGTAGAGATATTCTAAGAGCCTAGACCCAAGAACCTTAGAAATAGTAGCATTCCCATATTATTGAGCCATTGTCCCAGCTTTAAGCCTTAACACTCAAATTATCATTGAAAGAAGCAGCCCTCTTGGAGAACCACCAATTGTTGATCAACTAACAAAAATAGACAGGTAACCTCCAAAGTCCTGAGAATAGCATTGCCACTTAGACCAAGTCCAGCCTCTGCAGTAACAGGACAGGGGGGAGCAAATCTTGTGGAGGTACAACCTAATAATGTCCTCCAAAGATGCTTCAGCTCATGCATCCACAAATGTCCTTGGCGCTGGAAAACAACTCAACATTAGAAATGGATATGATTTTACCAATGAAAATGGCATTAAAAAAGAAATGTTACCAACTGCTTTGCCAACATATCCTAAGGACTATTGGGCCTTTCCATATGATTTGTGGCCAAAATCTTCTAAATGTATTATCTCTCCTAATAGAATGGGAGCTCCTTGAAGTCAGAAACTATTTTGCTTTTCTTTTTGTATTTCTAGCACATAGAACAGTGATTTGAACATAGAAAGCAATTTTCATTTACCCATCCATTCACCCAAAAATTACATTTGACTTATTTGTATTTATTGCACTTATTTCTTTGTTAACTATACGTTTTTAGCTCACCCATTAGAATATAAGCTCTTTGAGGGCAAGGATTGTTTTTTTTTTTTTTTTTTCATATTTGCACATAGATTCTCTTTAAATACTTGTTGAATTTAATTCAATTCAATCCAATAGGAGACAAAAATATGGACTAAATCTCTCAAAGCTATTTTATCCATTAAGAATCTAGATTATTCTGAAGCTATATGTATCAGTTTCATTTATTCAAACAAGCCAGTAGAGAACTAGCAGCAGCATTCAGAAATCTGAGGACTCTACTAAATGATAAAAATTTCCCATTCTTGCATTCCAACCCTGCTAGAATTTGGCAGATGTATTATTGGAGTATGTGAACTACTCTAAAGATGCAATTAATTTATCCAAAGTTAAATCTTAAGAGACTGACAAGGAACCTAGTGAGTCAATCTAAAAGTCAGTAAGACCTCAGTTCAAGTTCAACTTTTAATTCATACTGGCTATATTGTCCTGAATGGTCATTTTGTTGTGGAGAAAGACACCCCAATAAGAATAGGTGTTTGTCTCCATGTTAAAGGGCAAAGATTTATTATGCTACTTGACAGAGGTCTAGAGTTCCAAAGGAGTTGACCAAAGAGGCAAAAGCAAGGAGATAACTGTGACATTGAAGTGGGCTAAAGTTCCAAGGGAATCTAGTAAAGAGTCAGAATCAAGAAGATAATTTCTTGGGAAAGAGCAATAAAGATTAGGTTGATATGCTAATATTATGGTTTAGATGTAGCATTGAAGAATGGTAGTGATGGGATAGTTCTCACCATTGGGTTTTACAGTTTACTGTCCAACAAATCAGTATTGAATTACTGCTATTGGTCAGCATTGTTTAGGTCACTCCCAAGGCCTGATAATCTTATTGAGGAGTGAGATACTCTAACAGCATTTGGGGGTCCCCAGGCTGGTGTCACAGGTTTTGCAAAAGAATTCGCAGTCCCAGTCTGCAAGCTGAGGTTAGCAAAAAAGGGTTTATTTATACTGAGCAATTCTCAATAGGCCTGGAATATTGGGAGGCAGAGTTCAATTTTATTTAGCCTCCTGTGGCCCAGGGCTAGGGATGATTGCAGGATGAATTGAGGGAGTAATTTCCAGGTCAATTATGGGTGGTGATTATTCCTAGCCAGAAACTAAGAAGTGATCTCCAAGTGTCATGCCACAGTTCTCAGTTTCCATAATTATCCTGACCCAGTTCTGACTCAGTTTCCCTGCTTTTCAGCCCTGCAAAACCACCCCTCTCTCTTTATCAGAATATTTGATAAGGATAAAAGATCTTATGCTTTAGAATATCAGAATGCCTCTCCCCATCCCAAGCTACCAGAATGTCAGATGCCGTCTTATCAAGATGCCTCTCTCCATGTCCAGGGTTCCTCCCCGCATACCTCCCCTCACCCTGTCAGAACTGGATTGTCAGAGTCATGCTCCCTCTCTCCGCACCCTGACTCTACCCCCGCCTCAATGTATCCCCTGAGTGAGAGCCACATGTGTATATAGGTCATTGAGAACTCTGATTGTTTGCTGGATTCTTGGAAACTATGGTTTCATTCAGTCCTGGGACCAAACCATGGATCCATTTGGTCCCAGTATATCTCTCCATTTAATAAATTATTAAATACTCTCTAATGTCTATGTTGCTCAGTTTCTCCAGCATTACACAAGTGAATTGAAAGTGGTGATTATTTTAGGAGTTTCTCAAGAACAAGTAAAAAGATGGGAGGGGTTGTCAGGAGATTTAGGATTTTTTGATCCAGGCCCCCCCACACACAAAGATCAAGGGACCAAAGAGTCCTATTACATCAACTTTAGGGTTTCTCAGGTCTTACCACTTTCTCACACCTCTTCAATGTCACATCCTAGCACTCTAGGTAACTTTCTAAAATGCACTGCAGTTGCTAATTTGAATTTAATTTCTCCCTCTCTCTACCAAAATGATGGATTAAGATTTAAAAGAATAAAGTCAATTTGAACTTGGCAAAACTTTAAATAATTATGACAATGAAGAAGGGACCCCAAAACTCTAAAACTCCTTGAAGGACAAATTCTCCTTGAACCCTGTGTCTGTGGGGACCCTGCCCAAGGACCAACAGCTTCATTCTGTAACGTAGGTGGAGCTGGTTGAGTTCAGTTCTAGAGATACCAATCCTATTCAATTGAAGATTTTTAATTCTAACTCCACCCACCAGCTTCATTGGGAGGGGAAGTAGGCCTTGAAATGTAGCCAAAGACTTCCTTATAAAAATGGCAGAGAATGCCAAGGAAGCCAAAGAAACTCTCTTTCTTCCTGGCATAGCAGGCCTCTGCCCACTGGAATAATATTCTCCTCCAGTGCTGCCCTCTCTTTATCCTCACTTATTTCCCTAATGGGACTTTATGCCTCTCTGCCAGAACTCCTCCACTGAGGAATTCAGCCTTTCTATTCTTGCATAGTAAAGGATTGTAATGCCAGAGAAACTGAGACAAGATAGAGATTAGAGAGTATTTAATAATTTATTTTAAAGGGAGACATTTACTGGGACCAAATGGATCCATGGTTTGGTCCCAGGGCAGCAATGACATATATACACATGGCTCAGTCAGGGGGTAGCCTGAGGCAGGGGCAGAGTCAGGGTGCTGAGAGCCAGGGAATGGGACTCTGACAGGATGGGGTGAACTACCAGAGAGGCGGATAACATAATAGGGGGAAGCACTCCGGAGATGGGGAGAGATACTTTGATAAAATGGTATCTGATATTCTGATAGCTTGGGAAGGGGAGAGGCATTCTAATATTCTAAAACATAATATCTTTTATCCTTATTAAATATTCTGATAAAGAGGGGAGAGGAGGATTTGGAGGACAATTATAAACTGAGGCAGAACACTTAGATAAACTGAGGCAGGAGTGGGTCAGGATAATTAGAGAAAGTGAGTCAGGACAATAAAAGAGAACTGTGGCATAACAGGATGACTTCCCAATGCCAATAATAAACCTCTTTTATCAATCTAGCCTTTTTAGGTTTGTAAATTCCTTTACAGAGAACCTCCTCGCTGCCAGAAGGGGGTTCCCCAAAACTCCCTACTCTTGTGCTGAATCCCAAAGGGGTTTAGAGGAACCAACCATCTCCATTTGGTTCCCTGAACCCTAAACCTGCCACTAGACCATATCATTTAACTCCCTGACCACCAGAAACCCTAATCTCATTCTGGTTGCCTAAATCTAGACCTTATGATTTGGTTCCTTGAAAAAAGGAACCCCAAAATCTAAACCTCATCAACAGGACACAGGCTTGATTCTCAGATTAACCACTAAATACCTTTATAATACCATAAATTTTTAAATACCATAAAGGTATGACCTTGATCATGCTGTTTACCCTCTCTGCTCCTCATTTTTTTTTTATCTGTAGAATGAGAGAATTGGATTAAACACTTCTAAAATTCGTTCTCAATCTAAATCTGAACTGAATCTTGAAGGGAACTCCAAAAAGTAGCTGGGAGTGATGGGATACAGCTTCTAAGGGAAATGTGGCTGTAGCCCTGAGGCCACTGGGCTTTGGTAGTGTCTACTTCCACAAACAATGTTGGTAATAACAAAGTTTCTGAGATAATAATGAGGTATATATCAAACACCTCTTCAATGCACTTCTAATACCATTCCTCAATTCTGCCTTAAAGCCATAAAATTAGCATATCAGTGATGTGAAGCACCTATTCTCTCTATCTTCTTCCCATAAATTTATCTTCTTCTCCTGGTTCTTTGCTAAATCCTTTTGGAATTTAACCCATGTTACAATTACAATAAACTTTACCCCTTGATTTGGAGATGGGTTCCAGTATGTAAATTCTTTTGAGGGACTGATCTCTAACTTCAACCTTTTGGGGTCTCCTTTTTTAAACTTCAACAGGAGGAGAAAAAAAGCATTCTAGGCATGAGGGAACAGCCTCTGCAAAGACATCAATGTGGGAAATAAACACTTTTAACATCTTTTCCAGATCTAAATTGATGATCCTATGAAGTGAATTCACCAAAAATTTGCCATTAGAGTTTTCTGGGTAATTCTTTATCAGGATTATCACTAACTAGTGCATGGTGAGGGGCAACTTTTTGGTTAAGGTAAATTTTTTTTTCTTTTCTTATTCTGTGTGGGACAGTATTGACCACAAAAACCATCAGATTCTCCGAGGAAGAAAAATCGGAAAGGGGTTTATTATGATCTCTCAAGAAAGGGCATATTCCATCTGACAAGGTATTTGTCACTAAAAGCAATGCAAAGTAAAAATTGTAAAACATAAAATTAAATAGCCTGAGTTAAGAAGCTTCCACACCACCCCCAACCTGGCCTTTTCCCCCATTGTTTGGGAGAGTCCAGGTTTACATTCTAATCTAGAAATCTATCCCAGAAATAAAATAATAAATTGCCTTTAAAAGAGGTACTTAAATACTAATTAAGAGGTGATGGGAAATGTAAGGGGACAACCACCTGCAATTTTTTAGCTTTAGTTCTATTTGTTATTATAAAGTCTCAAATCACAATTAAGGTATAATTTAAGGCTATGTTCCCATGAGAGTGTCTTCTTTGTTCTTTCTTTTCTGGTTTGTTTGTTTTTTTAAATAAGTCTCCTCTTTCTCACTCAGGCTAAAGTGAAATAGTAATTTATTTGATTAATCTCAATACTGATTTGTCAGAAGCTTTTAATATGCTCCACTCTTTCAATATGGGGCAGTTCACCCTCTTTAGGAAATCTAAATGGTCCTACATACCCAGAAGTTCACTGTATTGGTATCAGATTTAGTGCAGATACACATTAGGCTTTAATCCTATTGTGGCTGAGAAATAGCAGATCAAGGTAATTTTAGCTCCCTAGAATAAGGACTTCAAGTCTGTACCATCATACCCAAATAAAAACCATTTTTAAAGTCTCAGGGTAAAAACATGCTAAGATCCTCTTTTGGTTTAGAGAACTCTGAAAAGTAGTGAAGTTTTTGTTAAGATAAAAATTTCAATCTAGCTCCTGCTCTATAAAATATGTAACTTCTTTCCCATTATTGGCTTTTCTAAGATGTTCTACTTAGGCCTTATATTGCTCTGCTTTTTCCTGGTAATGTGATACTTTACCTCAACTAGTGAACTTCAAGTGTTTCTCTGATAAGTGGAACAGAAACCAAGAGAAACCTTTCAAGGAGAATTTGCACATTAAATATTAACAAGGTACTTTAAAGTTTAATATTTAAACAAAATGCTTAATGTTTGCTGGTGCCTCATTTTTCCCTCAGTTACTGAATGTAGGGAATGATGTGCTTGGTTGGAGCAGAACCAACAAGAACATTTTAATATTCATTGTATATATTCCTAAAAAGTCAATTCAGGGGATTTTAGGCCTGAGATTATTCCAGAATGATGTCTTTCTTCTACTAATTGAGACAATATTTAAAGAATATTGCTGTATCAACCCATTGTCTAAATAATGGCCCCAAAACTGCCTGAGGGAGACCCACCCTGCCCAGCAAGAGCCTGCACTCCAGAATATTCCTGTCTCTCTTCTCCAGCAAAACTTAACTATCCTAAGTCTTGGTCCCCCTGTGAGGACATTAAGCTAACACACTCATGCTAATATGATATTATTTTGTGTCATACCTCCAGTACCATTCACTTACATAGAGATTTTAAATCTTCAAAGTTTTTATTGTTATGCTACAGTCTCCTTGAATTGTTCTATCTCAGTTTCCCTGCATTAGTTTCCCTGAATTATAATATCTCAATTTCCCTGACTTAGTATGCTATCCCAATCTGTCAGAACCAAATTTATGGTCTGTTCCTGAAAATTCTCATTCTCTGTCTTCTGCCTTTGTTTCTCTTCTCACTGAAGTCTTATAAAAGTCCTTGGAGTCTCACATTCAATACTGGATACTTTGAGATGAGAGTCCAATCCAGTCAATTAAGGTCTCCAATAAATAAAATATTAAAAACTCTCTAATATCTATCTTGCCTTAGTTTCTCCTGCATTACATTATATCTTTTAAGAGTCTAGTACCGGGGCAGCTAGGTGGCACAATGAATAGAGCACCAGGCTTGAATTCAGGAGGACTGAGTTCAAATCTGGTCTCAGACACTTAACATTTCCTAGCTGTGTAACCCTGGGCAAGTCACTTAACCCCAGCCTCAGGGGGAAAAAAAAAGTCTATTACCACTTGTCCTTATCATAATCTTGTGAATTCTGATCAGCAGGAAGAAGAAATTATAAAGGAAGTGACTACAGGCTACTTAAAGTCTTTTCTCAGCCAGTAGAGTAGAACATTTGATTATATTAAGACTTTAGCAGAAATCTACCAATCCTAGATCAAGAAGCAAGGGAATGAAGGAGAGGAGAAAAGGATATCTTAGTGATAACTGAGGGAAAGCTCCATTAAAAAGCAAGGGACACCAGTGCAAAAATAAATCCTTCACCAGGAGCCTCTAGTAACATTATCACCAAAGAAGCAGAGGCCCAAGTTTTGAGGTGTGAAAAATGAATGTTGAGAAATTCCCTGACAGCAATGAGACCACCTGCCAAGTCCACAGGCTTTGTGAAAGAATTCACAAACCCCAATAAATACAGGCTCAAGGTTTTTTAGCAAGAATTATTACACTGAGAAATAAGTTTCTGAGTGGACAAAATCCTGTTAGGACTTTTTCAAAGATGGGTTTACACTGAGAAGCAACTCAGTGGGAATTCCTGATTAGAAATTAGCAGAGATGTACCTGATCTAGAACTATATTATAAAGTAGCAGTCACCAAAACCATTTGGTATTGGCTAAGAAATAGACTAGTTGATCAGTGGAATAGGTTAGGTTCACAGGACAAGATAGTGAATAAAAATAGCAATCTAGTGTTTGACAAACCCAAAGATCCCAACTTTTGGGATAAGAATTCATTATTTGACAAAAACTTCTGGGAAAACTGGAAATTAGTATGGCAGAAACTAGGCATGGACCCACACTTAACACCACATACTAAGATAAGATCAAAATGGGTCCATGATTTAGGCATAAAGAACAAGATCATAAATAAATTGGAAGAACATAAGATAGTTTACCTCTCAGACTTGTGGAGGAGGAAGGAATTTGTGACCAAAGGCGAACTAGAGATCATTATTGATCACAAAATAGAAAATTTTGATTATATCAAAGTAAGAAGTTTTTGTACAAACAAAACTAATGCAAACAAGATTAGAAGGGAAGTAACAAATTGGGAAAACATTTTTACAGTTAAAGGTTCTGATAAAGGCCTCATCTCCAAAATATACAGAGAATTGACTCTAATTTATAAGAAATCAAGCCATTCTCCAATTGATAAATGGTCAAAGGATATGAACAGACAATTTTCAGATGATGAAATTGAAACTATTTCCACTCATATGAAAGATCAGAGAAATGCAAGTTAAGACAACTCTGAGATACCACTACACACCTATCAGATTGGCTAAGATGACAGGAACAAATAATGATGAATGTTGGAGGGGATGTGGGAAAACTGGCACCTTATGCATTGTTGGTGGAGTTGTGAAAGAATCCAACCATTCTGGAGAGCAATCTGGTATTATGCCCAAAAAGTTGTCAAACTGTGCATACCCTTTGATCCAGCAGTGCTCCTACTGGACTTATATCTCAAAGAAATACTAAAGAGGGGAAAGGGACCTGTATGTGCCAAAATGTTTGTGGCAGCCCTTTTTTCAAGTGGCTAGAAACTGGAAAATGAATGGATGTCCATCAATTGGAGAATGGTTGGGTAAATTATGGTATATGAAGGTTATGGAATATTATTGTTCTGTAAGAAATGACCAACAGGATGAATACAGAGAGGCTTGGAGAGACTTACATGAACTGATGCTGAGTGAAATGAGCAGAACCAGAAGATCACTATACACTTCAACAACAATACTGTATGAGGACGTATTCTGATGGAAATGGATATCTTCAACATAAAGAAGATCCAACTCACTTCCAGTTGATCAATGATGGACAGAAACAACTACACCCAGAGAAGGAACACTGGGACTTGAATGTAAAGTGTTAGCACTACTGTCTTTCTACCCAGGTTACTTATACCTTCAGAATCTAATTCTTAATGTGCAACAAGAAAATTGGATTTACACACATATATTGTATCTAGGTTATATTGTAACACATTTAATATGTATGGGATTGCCTGTCATCTAGGGGAGGGAGTAGAGAGAGGGAGAGTTAAATTTGGAAAAATGAATATAAGGGATAATGTTATAAAAAGAATTACTCATGCATATGTACTGTCAAAAAAAATTTATAATTATAAAATTAATTAAAAAAAAAGGAATTAGCAGAGATAAATTGACAGGCCTTTGGTTATATCTGGTTTGTTTTGTCCCAGAGAAGGAGGACCTTTCAATAGAGGGTAGTGATTGTGCCCTTGAGCAAGATCTCCAACTGAATAGGAGATTATTATCTGGGAGTTTTCCCTATGAACAGGAGGGTGAGGCCAGAAGAGTTTGAGACCCAGGACCACTTTTGCCCCAAAGATTAAAAGGGACACAGTTTATATCAGGGCCTTTCCAACCCTTCCCCCCACCAAAGATCAGGGGAAGCATTTACATCACAGTGATGTGAGTTCCAGCAAAGCTGGAGGATGGATCAGAATTTTTCAGTTGCTTTTCAGAGAGTGGAGTTGTTTTGGGGTTTCTGCCAAGCTGAATGCAAATTATGAGTTCCTGATACAGTCTTATCTTTCTATTAAAGGGGAAAATGAACGGATAAAGAGGTGTCAGCTGCAAAGGAAAGAAGGCAGAATCCTGAGTTCAGGACACAGTTCTAATCATTTATTAACTACATTTTTCTGTATCTCACTTTCCACCTTTGTTAATGAAAGAGATGGACTGTGAGACTCTAAAGTCTCGCCCCATCTCTAGGTCTATAAATCTAAATTGGAACAACATTCTTCTTTTAATTTTATCAGGAAGAAAGAAGTTGCATAGAAGAGAAGTATCTAAGAGGGAAAACAAAAAGTCACAAATGATACATGTCCAAGAATATGAACAGCCATTTCTTTTTTTTCTTTTTATTTATAAAACATATGCATGAGTAATTTTTCAACATAGACCCTTGCAAAGCCTTCTGTTCCAAATAACCCCTTCTTCCCCCCACCCTCTCCCCTAGATGGCAGTTAGTCTAATACATGTTAAATATGTTAAAATATATGTTAAATCCAATATATGTATACATATTTATACAGTTATCTTTGAACAACCATTTGTCAAAAAAAGATATCCATGTCATCAATATTTAGGTGAAGAAAAAAGTGCTCCAAATTATTAATCATTAAATAAGTGCACATTGAAGTGATTCTGACATTCAATTTAATACATATTATATTAACAAAGATGGCCCAAAAAAGATATACAGGAGGCACTTAGTATTTGTAGCCTAATGTTTATTAAACAGCTATTATATGAAAAATGCTATGTCAGGTGTTGAGGATACAAATTGTTTTAAATAAAACAAATCTGGCTTCAAGGAACTTATCTTCTAGTGGACTTATAAAAGTAACACCAACAATATTTCATAAAAATAAATATAGATACTAGGAGCAAGTCTGCAGGAAGTCTTTTTGATGATGATTTTGCAAAATGTATAAGGAACTGATTAAAATTTATGATGAAGAGCTATTCTCCAACAGATGAGTGGTCAAAGAAGATGAACAGGCAGTTATCAGTGGAAGATCTCCAAGCTATCACCAAACAATGAAAAAATGATACAAATCATTAATTAGAAAAATGAAAATTAAGGCAACTCTCAGGTTCTACTACATCCATTCAGTTTGGCAAAGGTGACAAAAGAGCAAAATGACAAATATAGGAAGAGCTACAGACAAAACAGATACACTAATGCACCATTTGTGGAACTGTGAATTGGTGCAGACATTCTGAAAAGCAATTTGTAACTTAAATGTTCCCTTACCCCAGTCATAAATTGTACAGATCCTTCTACTAGAAGTGAAGCCTTCTACAGACTATTACACTCAAATCAAATAAATATGCACAATAATATTTTATAGAAGCTTCTTTTGTAATGACAGTAAACTGGAAAGTAAACATGCTTTTAAATTAAGAAATTATATTAGATGAATGTAATGGAATACTACAGTGTCATAAGAAATAAAAAAGGAATGGTTTCAGATACCTACTGAGACTTGTATGAGCTGATGAAGAGTCAAGTGAGCACAATCATATAACCACTTTATACAATAATAACAAGAGTATAAAAACAAACAAGTTGGTTAGACTAAAGAACTCTGACCAAGGTAATAAACAATCATGATTCCAGAGTCAAGGCAAGCCAACTAGTTCCTAATATACTCCAATACTTTGCTAAGTATTGTAGATGAAAAGAAAAGCAAAAACAATCCCTGACTTAAGGAATTCACAATTTAATGTAGAAGCAATGGACAAGTAATTATGTTCAAAAAAGTTATATGCAGAATAATTAGAAAATAATCTCAAAGAGAAGGACTGAGATTAATGAGGACTAGAAAAGACTTCTTGAAGAAGCTTGAATTTTGCTGATTGAAAGAAGCCAGAAGATAAAGATGAGGAGGAAAAGCATTCCAAGCATAGAGGGCTGGATATATTCTTAGACAGGGAGATATGGAAATTTGTCCTTCTAGATTACATATTTATGTATTGAAATATTTATTTTTTAATTCTACTTTTTCTTAATAGAGATGTTGAAAGGAAAAGATTAATAAAAATACTTATCAAGCATGGAAGACATCCAGTGAAAATTTGCAAATCAGAAGATGTAATATCTTGTGGCAGGAAGAACAGAAATGCCAATATCACTAGATCACAGGATGTATGGAAAAGAATAAAGTGTAAACAGACTGAAAAGCTAAGGAAGAGATTAGATTATGATGAGCTTTAATAGCCAAACAGAAGATTTTATATTTGATCTTAAAAGTATGAGGAAGCCATGTAATGGCAGGAATAAGAGTGGGTAGAGGTAGGTAACTTGGTCAGACCCTCCCATTAGATAGAGCACTTTAAAAGTTGAATGAAGGATAGACTGAAGTAGGAGGACACTTGAAGCAGAGAGACCAACCAGAAGGCTATTGCAATAGTCCAAAAATGAGGGCCTACAACAGGGTGTCAGAGAAGATATATTTCAAAGATGGAATCAAAAGGATTTGACCACAAATTAGATATGGTGGGGCAAGGGGGTATTAACATAGAGTGAGGAGTATAGGATGACACCAAGGTTGTGAGCCTAGGTGATTGGGAGAATGGTAATGTTATTGACAAGAAGTTAGGGGCATCTAGGTAGCTTAGTGGATCAAAGGTCAGGCCTGTAATAAGGAAGATGAGATCAAACTTACTGGCTGTGTTACTCTAGGAAAGTCACTTAACTCTATTCGCCTCAGTTTCCTCATCTGAAAAATGATCTAGAGAAGGAAATGGCAAATCACTCCACTACTCTTGTCATGAAAATCCCAAAAAGGATCACAAAGAGTCAGACATGATAGAAAAACAACTAAACAATAATAATACAGAAGTTAAGAAGAGGAGAGGATATACAGGGCTGATGGTAAATCATAGCTACCCACCTGCTGAAAGAAAGATAATGTATTCAACCTTTTTGGATATGGAGAAAATAAGATTTTTGCTTATTTATGCATATTTATTTCAAGGAAGTTGCTTTTTTCTCCTTTTAAACTAAATGTGATATATATGGGAAGGAAAATAAGTTCTTGATCATTTTTAAAAATGAAAGAAAATTGTCTTACAAGAAAACAAATAAAATAGAAAGTGAAGAGGCAGAGATGAATCCTACCCTGTGCAAGACGCAGGAGAATAATATGAAATAGAAAAGAAATAAATAATAATCTCTAACTCTTTGTAGCCATGAAATAGATATGAGACTCTCATTCTAGAAGGAGGAATGAGACTCTCTAAAAAAAAAGAAGTCAATCAAATGCCAAGAAATGATCATAATATCCCTCTATTTAAACCAGGAAAGAAGCTATCCAGAACTGAATATATTGTTCTTTTGCTTCTATTTGTCCCACTATACATCATTTTATATAAATCTTCTAACATTTTTCTAAATTCTTAATGTTAGTCATTTTTTTCCTATCCAATAATATTATATTACATTCATATTGATGGGTGCCTACTTTATTTTCAAGTTTTTACTATCACAAAAGCTGCTGCTGTGAACATTTTTGTACATAATAGAATTTTGTTTCTGTCTTTGATCTCCTTGGTATATGGGTCAATAGCAGAATTAATTGGTTAAAGCATATGAATAATGAAGTCACATTTCTTATATAAATAGATATTACATAATAACCATTGGAACAATTCAAAGTTCCAACAACATAACTCTCTCCTCAAAACTCCTCCAAATTGGACTTTTCATTTTTGTTACCATATTCCAGAGGTTATAAAAGAGTTTAGGATTACAACCAGAAATCACTTAACTAGTAAAACTTTTTTCCCTTCAGGGAAAAAATGGATACTCAATGAAATAGAGGACTTCCAAGCATTCTTAAAATCTTTTGACCAGGGCTGAATAGGAAATCTGACTTTCATATACTAGACTAAAAAGAAGCATAAAAAGGTAAACAGGAAAGAAAAATCATAAGGGACTTAATAAAGTTAAACTGTTTACATTCCTTCATGAGAAAATAGTACTTGTAACTTATAAGAACATTCTTACTGGGACAATTAGGAAGAGTATATATGAACAGAAGACAAAGGTGTGAGTTTAATATGAAGGGATGATATGTAAACAATAAAATTTAATTAACTGATGAGAGAGGAATGTACTTGGAGAAAGGGAAAGGTAGAATGAGGCAAATTATCTCACAAAACGTCAAGGAAAAACAGTAGAGGGAAAGATGCGGGAGGTGAGAGGGATCAAGTGAATCTTATCCTTTAAACCAATAGCTCAAAGAGGGAATAACATACAGACTCAATTGGGTATAGGAATCTATCATACCCTACAGAAAAATAAGAGGGGAAGAGGATAAGAGAAAAAAGTGAGGAGAGTGATAAAGGAGAAAATGGATTGGTGAAGGCAGTAATCAGAAGCAAAACACTTTTGAGAAGGAAAAGGATGAAAGGGAAGAGAAAAAATAGAATAAAAGGAGGGAAAAATAGGATAAGGGAAATAGAGTTAGCAATAGTAACTGTGAAAAAATTTTGAAACAAATTTATCTGATAAAGGCTTCATTTCTCAAACATGGAGAATGGAATCAAATTTATAAAAAATAAAGCCATTCCCCAATTCATAAATGGTCAAAAATTATAAACAGACAGTTTTCAGATGAAGTAATTAAAGCTATCTATAGTCATATGAATAAATACTTGAAATCACTATTGTTTGGAGAAATGCAAATTAAAACAATCCTAAGGTACTATCTCTTATTGGTTAGTAGAACAGAAAATGAAAATGGCAAATATTGGAGGGGGTATAGGGAAAATAAGATATTAACAAATTGTTGGTGGATTTATAACCTGATTCAACCATTCTGGAGAACTGTGCCTAAATGGAGAGGAATCATGCCCAAAGGATTATAAAGCCACACATACTTTTTGACTTAGCAATACCACTCCTAGATCTGTATCCAAAAAGAGATTTTAAAATAAAAGAAAGACCCATTTGTGCAAAGATGTTTGTAGTAGCTATTTTCTGGTGGCAAAGAATTGGAAATTGAGAGGATGCCCACCATTGGACAATGGCTGAGTAAACTGTATGTGATTATGATGGAACATTATTATGTTAAATGATCAGAACACTCTTAGAAGAAGCTAGAAAGACAGAAGCTGTTACAAAATGACACATACTATGTACAAAGTAACAGCAACATTATATGATAATCAACTGTGAACAATTTAGCTAATCTCAGCAATACAATAATCCAAGATAACTTTGAAGGGTAATGAAAAACATCATCCATATCCTGAGAAAGAATTGATGGTATCTGATTGAAGAATACTTTTTTTTGTTTTTTTAAGAGTTTTGGGTCTGTATTGCCTTTAACAACATGACTAATATGGAAATATATTTTGCATGACCTCATATCAATAACCTACTTTGAATTGCTTGTCTTCTCAATAAAGAGGGTGGGGAGGGAAGAGAGAGGGAGAGTTTAAAACAAATGTTAAAAGTGTTTTTACATGTAATTGGGGAAAAAATACTAAATTAAAAAAAAAATATTCAGGGTAGCTGGAAGGTTATCTCAGAAGAGAAGGCACAAGTATCTGAAGGGATTATGCAAGACCTCCTAAAGAAGAAATTCTCAGAATTATGTTATGGTCAAAGAAGAGATAGGATTTCTCAGTATGAATGGGGAAATGATAATATAATAGAGGAAAGACAGAACTGTTAGATTCTTATTTTGTTTTGTTTTGCTTAACCAAAGATAAAAACATCTTGTAAAGGAAAAGGATAAAACAAATATAATTATAAAAGCAGTGAAACCTTTGCCACTTGCAATAATTTAGGGTCACCAAATCTAAACAAGCAAGGTCCCCCAAAAAATACCTACACTATTTCTTTCCCAATTCTCAAATATGGGAAGAGACAAACTCTGGGCAAATGAACTTGATTCCAATTTCTATAAAAGTTTTATAATGATGGGCATTTAAGAAGAACAGTGATAATCACATAGAGGCCATACAGCTTTATAGAAGAACGTCATCTAAAAAAATATCCCTGCATTTTGGCAGTGTCTGACAAAGTCATCTATTATTTTTGTGGAAAAGATGGAATGATGAAGACTAAATGGTAGGTGGATTCAGAACAGTTGAATGACGAGACCCAAAGAGTGATTAAGAAATTGGTGTCATCTTAGCCAAAGTTGACTAGTGGTGTGCTATGGGTTCCAGCTTTGATCCAATGCTATTTAATATTTTCATCAGTGATTTGACTGAATGGATAGATGTCATCTTCATTATATTTGTAGAGGCCATAAAACTGAAAGGGATAACAAATACATTGGAGGACAGAACCAGAATTTTAAAAGTGTTGACAGACAAGAACAATGGATTAAATCTGAAACTTAAATGAAAATGAAATTTAAGAGGAATAAATGTAAAAGCTTACACTTGGAGTCAAAAAATTAACTTCATACAGTTTGAAGGAGATAGGGCCAGACAACAATAGTTTAAGTTTTGCAAAATACTGTATATGTTTTGATTCTCACAACAACTCTGTGAGGCAGATGCAATTATTATTCCCATTTTACAGATAATGAAACCAAGACCTAGAGAGGGTAAGTCATCTGCCCAGGGTCATACAACTAGTAAGTGTTTGAGGCAGAGTTAAAACTTGGCTCTTTCTAATTTCAAGTTCAGCCATTTGATATGAGCCAACAGTGTAGCAGGATAGCTATAAAAGTTTTCTTAGAACTGCATTAATACAGACATGATGTTGGAACAATATTCTGCTCTCCTACAGACACACAACTTGAAAAGTATTGTGTTTATTTCTCATTGCCACATTTTAGTAAGGACATTGACAGAGAGTCAGATGATGTTGTAAGAACTATGGGTCATATAATGAAGGAACTAGGGAGATTTATCCCAGAAAAGAGAAGACTTGGAAGGAGAGGGAATATGATAGCTTATTTTCAAGTATTTGGAAGATTGTCCTATAGAAGAAGAATTAAACTTTTCTTCTTGACCCTAGATAGTTGAATTAGAAAAAATAAATCATTTTCAAAGGAGTCCACTGCTTGGTGAAGTTAAAAAAATTTTTTACTAATGAATAGTATCCAAAAATGGCATACTCTTGAAAGACACTAAAAATAAATTTTAAAAAAGAGAGATACCGAGTTTCTTATTATTGTAAGTTTTTAGGGAAAGGCTTAATGGACTTATCAGGAATGTTGCAGCGTAAATTCTGTTCAGGTATTGCTGAGGTAAGGGTGTGAAATCTCTTCTAGGTTTTCACAACTCTGTCATGAAAATAAAGAAGATAGAAGCCCACAGGAAACACAATATCTCCAAGCTACCAAAAGAACAAAAACAAAATGGACAAAAATCACATAGAATATGGTTTACAGGGACTGCCATCTGAATCACTGGGGTGAGTACCCATACAGAACATCTCCAGTGTGATAATGATAATTCTGTCTAAATGGCCTAAAGTAGTAAACAATATACCAAACTGCTGAGCTTTGAGAAAATAAAGAAAACATGGACCTCAGCTCAGCTGTATCAGCTTTTATGACCTAGTCATTTCAATATGCTAGAAAAATGATACAGAAGCAATAGTACCAAGGACATGATAGCTACTTGGCCTCTTGACTCCACCAACCAATATCTACTCACCACTAAACACTACTTTCATTTCCCAGTGAGAATTCTTCTGATCTTAACCCATTAAGGTATTCCCATATCCAATAATGAAGCAGCATAATTCATAACATACATATAGAGATTCATGCCAAATGTTCTTTGTAGTTCCGGGAGCGCCCCTACAAGATAAACATAAAAATGGGGGGGGTGGAAATCAGATGTCAATAAATCATAATATAACTCCAATGATGACTGAAATGACAATGTCCTTTTCACATGAAAAAGTAATCGCAAACAAAATTTTTAAAAAAACATAGCACATTCTGTTTAAAAAGAATTAGTTGACAAGGGTTTAAAGAGGAAGACTCTAACTGTTAGGGTCTAACATATTCTTTTTAAAGCTATCACAACAGCTGATAGCAGCATTAACCAAATTGACAGATCTATACTTGATTCATTCACCATAACTTATTTAATATGAGAGTATAATTAGTGTCCATGATTACTATCTGGTGCCAGACATCCCAAATGCCCCCACCTTCTTTTTAATTAATCTTGAAAACTTTCCAAGCTTTTCACTACTGAGCTGGCCTCTGCTTTCTTTAATAAGTGAAGAGGAAGTAAAGATAATCATATAGAATTCGAATAAAAATATACAAAATAATAATAATAATCTAAAATTATACCAATTATTATCATAAGTATAGATGATCTAAGATCCAAGACTTTATTTTGATCAATTTAGTTATTAATTATTTAAAAGAAAAATCCTAAAAGCCTTTGGGTTCAAGTTTTTATTAGATGCTAGATTCCTATTGAATTGGGTAGAATTCAATACCATAAAGTGATGTTGAGTCATGGGTCTAAGTGGAATCATTTTAATAGTAACAAATGGACAGTAATGCTAATGAATAATAGTAAAGTTAACGTATTTTAGATAATTTATAATCATTCATTTATTTATATGGTATATTTGGTTTTTGCATCACTTGCTTTTCTACAAAATTAAGCTTCTTTTATCTTAGATTAGATTAAGTTTAGATTCTAATTAGATTAGATTCTCCAACTTGTATGTTCTATCATCCTTCTGGCTCTCTACCCCATTCAGTTTTTCTAGAGTTTCCTAAGATTCAGCTCCCCTAAATCTTACATCATCTCTTCAACCCAAACAAATTGAAAAAAAAACTATAAGAAGGACAGAACTTGCTTTTCAAGATTGTTGTTACTGCACAGTGAGTTGGACTGAACCATCTCTAGAATTAATGGCATTATTCATTTTAATACCTCAGTGGATATAGGACCTCGTAGGCAATTCTCTCCAACAGCACAGAATGCAACCATCTTATACAAGTGTATTCCATGTTCTTTCACAGAAGAATACCAATATACTTGAGGCCTTTATCTAGTTTTTTTTTCTTTCCTTCTCTTCTCATTTCTCTTTTTCTTTCTTTCTTCCTTCTTACATTTTGTGGATACCCATGGAGCATTTAGGGTATCTAGCTCCTACTCTTATCATAAGACTGGCCCCTTTCCTTTTCCAATCATTGATTTGAATGAATGAATGAATAAAGCATTTCTTAAGCACACAATATGTTCTAAATAATAAACAATAGAGATACAAATCTAAGAGAAAGATATTCCTTTTTAAGGAACTCACATTCTAATGGGGTAGACAAGGCATGTCAAATCCATGTCATTTCCTAGATGCTATTTCTTGTGCATAGTCTCACCACTGGGAATACACTATAGCTTATTTCCACTTAGTAGGTGTCTTGCCATTGGCTTTTGGGTCACCTATAGTTTAGTTGTTCCAAGATTCACAATGATACAACATCACTAGGAAAACATTTAAAAATCGGGTTATTGGTTTTTTTTTTAATAAGAACTTCATTTAGCTAGACTTTTCATTTTTGTGAATCACAGATTCTCAGAGACAGAAGGCACCTTACAGACCATCTTCTTGCTCCCTTCTTGGCTATTTCCAATTCATACCACTTGTCCTCTGGCCTCCTTCTCACCCTTCTATAACCAAAATTTGCATTTCAACTCTGAGGCTTGGGATCCTACTGAGCCTTTACTTTGACCTGAAGAGTCCCAGGCCTACTATGTCACTTACTAGACATCTCCAAGCAATGCTATCCAACACATACCCTTTACTGCATTGTGGCACCCCACCTTTCCCAATTCTTACTCCTCTACATCTATTGTCTCCTAATGAAATTTAAGCTCCTTGAAGGAAAGACTATCTTGCTTGTACTTGTATCCAAGATGCCAAGCACAATGTTTGATACAGAGTAAGCACTTAACAGATTCTTTTGCATCTATTAATTTGTTTAAATCTATATCTTATCAAAAAACCCTCCTATGATATCAAGCTTTTGAAGACTTCTATTTAAAGAAAACTTGCTACCTCTTGAGACCACCTATTCAAAAACAAACAAACAAAAAATTGTATTCCAGGGAAAGCAACTTAGAGTCATTTAAGAAAAAAAATCAACACATTATTTCCCAAAAGCAATCTAATTTCTTCTCTTCCTCATCTTCAATTCTGGTGCCAACTCATTGTTCATCTGCAATTTCACTGATGTACTAATTCAATTAACCAGCCATCTAATTGCATGTGACTGTCTAGATAATGGGTGTTTTGGAGTTTGTCCAATCTTGTGCTTACACTAACTCACATTAATCTAGTGCATAACATTTCCATTATTTTGAATATACTAGATAGATCCCAGTGAGGAGACCCTAAATTGTTCTGAAACTTTATCAGCCTTAATTAATCAGCAGCTAGATGGCATAGTCTAGATAGAGCACTAAGCCGCAAGTCAGAAAAACTCATTTTCCTGAGTTCAAATCTGGAGTCAAATATTTATTAGCTGGCAGACCCTGGACAAGTCACTTAACCCTGTTTGCTATAGTTTCCCCATCTATTAAAAGATCTTGAGAAGGAAATGGCAAACCAATATCTTCACCAAGAAAACCTCAAATGGGATCATGAAGAGTCAGTACATCTGAAACTATTGAACAACAACAAAATTCTACAAAAAGAAATGTCTGAAGAACCTTGATATTAATATGGAATCTTTTTCTCCATGTAGATTCTGAACAAGATATCTCCCATGACAATTTTCTCAAGAATACATTTCCATGTTTTATGCTTTGTATGATATTAATTAGCAGAGTCATTAAATAGAATTATCTCTATGATTATAATTATTAAAGAATCTTGGACAATCTTAATATAGGTATGAGAGAAAAAGATTTGAGGGCTATGGTTTTCTCTCCTAAATCAAGTTTTTTAGTTAACACTCAATAAACACAATGGAATTTCACAGTCTCTGTATCTTTCAATGAATTGTGTTAGTCTAACGTTGTTGTCTACCATTCAGAACTCTCTATCTCTTTTCTTCTCACATTTTCATCAATGATACCCTCAATATATGTATAATTTATTCTCATAAAGATTTTGTAAAAATGAGAAAATAGACACATGGGTTAATAATTACAACCATCTTTTCAACTACCTTTTTCAAGGTCGTCATATCATCTGTGATTTTTTTTCCCATTCTTTTAGTATATTCTCTGCTCAGATATAAAATAATCTTTCAGTGCTTTCAAACTTTTCTAGTATGTTTTTGCATATATTACAATTGTTCTTAGAAGTAAGCAGGAATTAAATAAAAAATTGGGAATGGCCTGAAGATGTAAAAATTTTAAAGCCCAGAGTTCATCACCATTGCTACTAGGGACATAAGTAAGATAGGGCAATTAGAGCTTTGTCACAGAGTGGAAAATGTAGAGGATACTTGCAATTCATAAGGGAATAGAAATGACAGGGATTAATATCTAGTGAGCAAGAATAATTGTTTAACAGAAAGCTACAGCTATCACGTTGAGATAAGTTCCTGCTACATCTGGACCCACTCCTTCCTTCCTCAACTGAAAGCAAACCTATGCCACCTGCCCCTCATTACTGTTCTAATCACCATAACAGTTACTGGAGGCTTGTAGTTCTATTTCTGGACTGCCAGTGGAATATCTCCACACCTTCTATTAAGGACTGAATTTCCTACCTAAGAAATATTATAAATATCATCCTCATAAAATTAGCTTTTCACTAATGTTAGCTGCTCACGTAACTAAACTTTGTGATTTACATGACCATTTAGTAAAATGGAACCTTCCATTCTGGACTTTTCCACCCCAATGAGCCACCACAAATACTACTAGTAGTGCCACAAAAGTCTCTAAGATATAGCCTCTTCCTGGTTAGTAGCATCCCCCATCCCATTTTTCTTTATCCATTCTTACCTAATGATAGAAAAAGATGTTATCAAATTCTATCTCTTTCACAAAGTCTTCCTTAGTATCAATTCATAGAAAATTGAATAGGATGTTAAAAACCATCTAATTCCAAGCCTTTATTTTACAAATGGATAAACTGAGACCCAAAAGTAGTAAAATGATTTTCCAAATGCCATCGATCTACTGTGTCAGAGTTGGTTCATCCCTCAGTTCCAAACCCCTTGTCCTTTCCACAACTCTATGCTGCCTGTTGAAAAAACTCCTTCCCCCATACACAAATATCATTCACTTGTCTCTACCACATATTTTGTACTTCTTAATTAGACATTTATTCTGATACTTTTCATTCATGCCATCTCCTTTTTTAAATTACATAATCTCTTTGAGAATAGAGATTATTTCTTCTACTCCCTTGTATCCATCACAGGTAGCTCAATGCAAGTAGGTGCTCCATAAATGATCACTGGTTGATATCCTTACTACAGAATCGGCTCCTATGGCTAACATTAATCAATATGAATTTCCCTAAAGTTCAGATGGCTCAATGGATAAAGTGTCAAGCCTGACATCAAGAAGACTCATCTTCGTGAATTTAAATCTAGCCTCAAAAACTCATAGCTTTGTGATCCTGGACAAGTCTCTTAACCCTGTTTGCTTTAGTTTCCCCATGTGTAAAATGAGCTGGAGAAGAAAATGAAAAACCATTCCAGTATCTTTGCCAAGAAAATCCCAAATGGGGTCATAGAGAATCAGACAAACTAAACAAAGTATAAATTCCTATCCCTTTCATACTAACTAGGGCTTACTTTTTGTTTCACCCACTTACCTATCCAATATGAATGATTTCCTGATGTTCTCCCATGTCCACAATAAAAAATATTAGGCCTCAGATCCTGAAAGACAATGAGCGATTCAAGTATGGTCCAGGGAATCCCATATTCTTTTCAGAATATCAAAATGACCTTTCTTTGGAGGGAGGAACCCAGTAAGATTATTTATTTGTGTCTGTATTAGGAACTTTAAATGAGGAAATCCCCTCTACTAAAGCAGAGCACCAACTATTCATCAATTTAGAGTAAAGAGCTCTTATAGATTAATTGACTTGCCCACGATCACTCAAACAGAGGTAAGGTGACCTCAGTTCCTCCTGACTCAGGAACTGATCTTCTGTCCATTACACCACATTACTTTTTTGGGACTAAAGCCTTTCAATATACATTAAAAAGATATTGAGCAGAGAGAATAGGCTCTAGACTTTTTTTCTAGCATATCCAGGAATGGCCTTGGGATTTAGATATATTATTAATACAGAAGTCAGACTCCTACCTGTTTAACTTGACTCTCTTCTGGTCTGGCTTGTCTTCCCATTGTTGTCACTCCTACTCCCAGAAGGACAGGTGTTTGGGACCTATTAAATATTGTCTTACTATTCCATAGTATATGATGCTTCTCAAAACACTTTTACTGTAATAATTTTTCTTGCTTTCCTCAAAGCTATTTCTTCCTATTGCCAATTCTGGTTCACCTTCCAGTCTGCTCCACCTGGAAACCAGGTGGCTGGCCTCCTAGATATGACTGCACCCTGAGGCTGACTCAGTCTCTGCCTAAAGCCAACATACAATTAGAAAGTTTAGCCACCTCTTTTTCTGGCTCATTTTTTCACCTGCTTCACCTCCACAATAGTTGCTTTTCTCCTTTCCCTCCTTATCTCATCCTTGCTCCATCCATCCCTCCTCCCCCTTCTTTCCATCTCCTTTTCATGTTTTGTATTCCCCCCTGAAAGAAGGGACAGAATGTTTTCTTATTTTTCTTCAGCACTTAGCACGGTGCGCAATATATATTAAGTGCTTAATAAATATTTTATCTATTCATTATCTATTTATCTCTCATAATTTTTCTGATTCTTTCACCTCTTGCCTTTTAACAGTTCATTCTTCAAGTCCCTCTTCTTCTCCCTCTCTCTCTCTCTGTCTATGTCTCTGTCTTTCTGTGCCTCTGTCTCTCTCTTTCTGTCTATCTCTGTCTCTGTTCCCTCTGTCTCTGTTGGGCTCTCTCTGTCTCTCCCCCTTACTCCGCTCCAACAAACACATGTATTTTTTTTCTTGGTAAACTGATTTTAAATAATACTTACAGACATTATACCAATGTAGTTTTTTTTTATTATTTTTATTTCTAACCTTAAGCTCCTATTTCAACTGCATTACTATATCTCCACCTGACTGACATCTCTATGTAAACATCCTGCTTCAAACTCAAATTGACCCCTTCTTCTTCTCAGTAAATCCACCAACTAAATTCATCTCTAGACTTCCCAAGTTCCACTTGTGCTATCATTACTCTCCCCTGATAACTCTAAAAGACACAGATCTATGCAAGAAGTCCTTTGACATCAGTAAGTGAAAGAAGTAACAAAAGAAAGCAGGCAAAAGTACACAGAGTCTGAAAAGGTAAGGAGGGACAGGTTAAAGGTCAGCAAGGATAAAAAAAAAATCCAAAAAAGGCAATGAAAACAAAAAGGAACTATGACATCAATAAGAAATAATCATAGAATATGATGTTACCTTCAGGGTCTAGGGTTAAGGATCTTAAGGACTTAAAGGACTTTGTTTCAGGGATACCAATCAGGAAAGACAAATAGTAGCTGCTTTTATAGCTGCCTAATGGCTTCTGTTTTTTAGTCTAGAGTGGTTCTGATCTACCTACTTAACTTTTTGAATGGTTTAATTCATAGACTTCAAATAGAATGAGGTCTGAAAAACACATATTGGATTTTGCAGTTAAGAGAACATTGGTTAATCTAATATGGAATTAATCTGAAAACAATAATTACTTAAAGAAGAATTCTTACAAAAAATGCTGAGAAACCTTGTTTGAAATTAGACTTAGACCAACATATTATACTATATTCTCATACAAACACAAAATGAATACCAGCCCTAAATATTAAAATTTATACCATAAAAAATTAGAAAATACTCAGTCATGTTTCACTGATATGGCCAATAGGAAGATTCTTAATAAAACACAGAATAGCAATAATCATAAAAGATAATGCCATAAATTAAAAATAAAATAAATGAAATTTTTTCAAATTAATGGCAAGATAGATTGCTCTGTTAAATGAAATTAAATTTTTTCCCATTTAAAAAAATCATGCAACTCAGATAATGGAAGGGATTAACTGAGGAAAGTCTATCTCTGATAAGACTGTATTATCCAATATACATAGGCAACAGAATTAATTGGGGAGAAAAGAACCATGCCCCAAAAGATAAGTTATAAACACATATAAACAAACAGTTCTCAGAGGAAGAATTGTAAACTAATCATATGAAAGATTGCTTCAAGTCACTAACAAGAAGAGAAATATAACTCAGAACAAATTTGTGTTTTCATCTCATACTCAGAATATGGTAAAGGCAAAGAAGATAAAAGATAGGAATAGGCAATTTTGGAAAGGTTGAAAAGAAGGGCATACTCATGACATAAACTGAGATCTTTTGGGGGGCCTGGATGTAAACTCCTAGACCCTGGGAAAAGCCTGCAAACTCCCAGTTAAGTGGTTTCATTCAATTGGAGATCTTGGCTAATCACCCTCCATTGAATTGCCACAAACAACTCTCAGTGACTCAAACTTCCAGTTAAGTAATCTCATTCAATTTTAAATTGAATTCGATTGAAAATCAGTCTCTCAGGAGTTAGCCCCCTTCTCTGGGCCAAAGATCAAAGCAAGCCCTACTATTTTTAGGGTTATATGACCAGATATCTTTTCGAAGTCCTAACAAGGATTATACTTGCCAAGGAAGTTGTCTTCTTAGCAAGCTCTTCTGCTGGAACTTTTTACCTACTGGAGAAGATATTCTCTTCTCAGTGTTAACCTTTGCTATCTTCCTAATAGGACGTTTTGCCCACTAAGAAGTCTGTCTTCCTAGCAAGCTGGCTTCTCAGTGCCAATAAATCCCTTTTTGCCACACAGATTTTGGGTTTTTGAATTCTTTTGCATAGAACCTGCGCCTTGGACCAGAAGGGATTTCCCACCCTAATTCTCACACCTCATCACAACTACCACTAACCTCATTATTTGCACCTCATCACTCATATATTGGTCATGGAGTTGTGAATAGTCACACCACTCTGGAAAGCATTTCGGAATTATAAGAAAATAATTAATCTGTCCAACCCAGAGATTCCTTTGTTATGTGCCAAGGGACTCAGTGACAAATAAATGCCCCAAATACATCAAAATATTCATAATAAAAAAACTGGAAACAAAATAGATGCTCATTAAATTATGGTAATTAAACAAATTATGGTAAGCACATATAATAGGATACAATTGTGTCACAAGAGATGATAAGTAAGTCAACAGTATTGTGATTTTTGACCTAAATCAGGCTGCTTACTCTCTACCTAAAAGAAGTGAATAAGATAGGATCGAGCATATAGGGAGTGTGGTCTTGACAAAGAAAAGGGACATCGATTTCATTAATATGGGGCAAAGGAGAAGAGAATGAGGAATGATGAAGAGGGAATTTATAGTGCAAAGTAGGAAGGGAAGAGGGAGCTTAAGACAGATGATCTCTGTTTCCTCACTAAAATATTAACTGAGCCTCTCTGCTAATAGGAAGGGAAAGAAGATGAAACATAAGAAAGAGGAAAAGGTTTGAAATAGTCACTGTGGAAAGTATGACAAAGATTCAATTAGGAAAGAATAAAAGGTATAGAATGCAAAAGTGAAGATACACTTCAACTAAGATGAAATATATTTGTAGTGAACCCCATCATCAAGGTTGTATGACATTCTCCATCAGGCTTAAGTAGCATGAATTAGAGTAAGGAAGATGGGATTGTTGTTTGGCAAGATGTGATCCATGAGAGAACAAAGAGGCAAGAAATTGGCAAGGCAAAGGATAGAAAATACTTGAATTGTTCGACCAGATGGTAGGAAGAGGAGAGAAAGGGAGACCAGAAAAGAAATAGACTGGACAAACAGAAAACAGGGACTGGTGGCCATAATGGTGACAAAAAGTAGTTTGAAAAGAGCTCAGCTTAGAAAGAGATGGAAGAATAGTAAGGATAGGAAACAATTGTTCCATGTATGTATAATATATCATGTCTCACCAATTTGATTGAAGCATGGCTAGGTATCATATTCACTCTCTTCATCTCCTATAATTTAATAATGGTGATGATGATGACAATATAGACAACTGATATTTATATAGCAATGTGAGGTTTGCATGACACTTTACCTACATTATCACAAAAGTAAAGCAGTCATTACTCCCAAGCTTATTTCCTAATATGGGAAATAATACTTATTAGGAAGTAGCAGCAAAGGGAAAGAGTTTTGTTATGGAAATTCACAGGGATAGTGAGTGGAGCTCCACATAATGATTATGCCCTTTCCAAAAGCAATTACTTTGATTGCTATTCCCAGAGCATGTGGTAAAAAACAAGAGGAAATAAAGAAGGAGAGAGAATATTACAGAGCTGGAAGACCAGTGGCAAGATGTCAAGGGTAAATACTTGAATTAAATCTGAACATGGTGCAGAAATATCATGGATTGGGTAAATTAGCATGCAATCAAGACTGCTCATTCTCAAGGAGAAATTTCCAAGTTGAATATTAACTCTCTCAAAGAGAATTTCTTTACACATTGTTCTGATATTATATTCTGATCTATATTTAATTTCTCTTTTCACTCTCTGTTCCATTGATGTGGTGCAGCTTCTAGGGGAGTTGTGGTGGCAACCATAAGGTCACCTGGCCTTGGGAGTGCTGTAATTCCACAAAATTCTGGCTCCCAAATAAAAATGTGTTGGTCAGTGGTAACAGAGTTTCCAAGAGAAATAGTAAGGTGCCTCAATTTCACCTCTAAACCATAAAATTTAGTATTGAGGTCCATACTAGACCACTCCTCAATTCTTCCTCTAAGCCATACAATTAGCACATCTGTGACATAAGCACCCAACTTCTGTCTTTTTCCTATAAATTTATCTTCTTGCTCCTGATTTTTTGTAAAATTCTTTTGGAACTTAGTCTGCTTCAATTAGCATTACATTTATGGTAAACTTTGCCCCTTGACTTAGAGATGGATTCAAGCCTACAAATTCTTTTTAGATACCTCAGGACACCAATCTGCAACCCAAACTTTTTGGGATCTCCTTTGACCTCAACACCATGACAGGTGCTATTTTTAGTGGGAACCTTTCTATGTTTTACTAGCTCCCCTTAATAACTAGGCACAAAGTAATCCTTTTTTTTCTTTCAAATTTCAAAGCATTTTCTGTTTTAACCCAATCACTTAGTTCCTATTTCTTTTACACAAAAAGATTGGCCTGTCTCTTGCTCTATTCAGATATTCTTCCTCTTTGCTCAATACATCTCTGAGTTATCTTTGATGAATAGTCACCTCAGGATCCGAAGTGCAATAGCAGTAGAACTATTTCCAGAGTCTCCTAATTACATTCATTTAATATCTGATATTGTAAGCCTAAATTAAAACAGCACACCAAACTAAGTAAGGGGGGAGGTTGTTTTGTTCCCTCATAGTATACAAGATAAACCTCAGATAATTGCAGCAAGGTAGACTCTGGCCTTCATATCAAGTCTCTAGAATTATAAAGTAACACTCTCAGGAAAATGGAATTTATAAAAAGGATTTATATAAGGGAGGATTGTTCAATTGACCAAATCATTCTTGGCTTAAAAAAGGTATTCTTTTCACATTACTTTTAAAAGAAACTTATTTTCTCTATATAGTGATTTACTTACATAAACTATCATATTTGAGAATTGAATTGGAATTGATTCAAGAATTCTCGATCTTTGAAGGTCAATTGAAAATGAAGACAAAACACCTTGCCAAAAAGTTATTTACTCAAATTTCAAGTTCCTCCACAGCAGAGCAGAAACCAGCTTATCTCATTAAAAAAATGCAAGACCTCCCTCTATAGATGGTAAATTAACTTTTTTCTTTTTTAATTTTCCATTTATAAAAAAACAGAAAAAAGAAAGACAGAAAAGAAAACAAAATAAAATTAATAAAATACTACCAATAATAAAAAACTAATAAAGCATACTAATATTGTATTAAATACATATTTGCACATGAGTAAATATGTATGTATATATATATGTATCTGAGTATAGTAGATTTGTGTGTATATAGATATGTATATGTATATGAATCTGTGAATGAGTCCGAATGTATATGTATATAATATGAGGGGAATAGGATATGTGTGTGTGTGTGTGTGTGTGTGTGTGTGTGTGTATCTATTAAATATATTTGTGCTTAACTATAGCCTGCTTGGGGAAGGTGGAGGGGATAAAAAGGGAAAAAAAACATAAAGTTAAAAAGTGCACACCAGAGAACAAAAGAACAACCCTACAAGAAAGTTTTTTAAAATGGACACTCATAAATATAATTTCTCCTACTATTATGTAACCTTTCTTGCACTGGAATTCATTGTTATATATTTTGAATGCTCCCTAACATTCTGTTAGGCACATGACAGTGTTCTGCTAAATTAACTTTTAAGTTACAGCAATAAACTAATAAATAATAACAACTGAAATAACTCATGCTTTCCCAAATATTATCTTTTCTGATCTGGACCAAAGCCCAATAAGGTATATTTTGTATTAAATATTTACTTTCACCATATTATTGACAAGAAACTAAAGTTTAGAGAAGCTAAACTTGCCCAGTGGTCTTATAGCTAGAAAGCAATAGAAATAAGACTCAAAATTTTCTAACTCCAAATCCAATGGCACTGGTTTCAGAACTCCTGATGGAAGCTCAAGACTTAAGAATGGATTGGAAACTAAGTCTAATGTGTAAGTGAACCCAAAGGCATCCTCAAAAACATGAAATCAAAAGGATAATAGCAACCAGTTAAAAAGGAGAAAAATACAAAAAGAAAAGAAAATGTGTATAAATGAAAGTTGTACTTTTCAAGGAGTCATGATAAGGAATTGCTGAAGATTGCAGCTATTAAATAAATTGCAAAGGTTTGATTTTGTTTGTTGAGGGTAGATTCACATGCATTGTCTGGTCTGGACAGTAGCTTAATCTCTTAGAGAGGGAACACCCTCTGCTGGCTGGTTAAAGAGCATCACTCACAAAGCAAATGCTTCATAATAATAAGATGAGCTGGCTTTTCTATAATATTTTTATAGAAGATAAATAACTTTTCTCAATAAAATCTCCTTGAAATCCAAACTTTACACATGAAGACATCTGAAATTTGTCAGGTATGCTGTTACATGGTTATTTAAATGTGCAAGAAATATACTTCTTTGCATCAATCCTCCTATTCCCCATCCCCAGTTTCTAGCAAAATTACTTGCAGAAAATAGAAAATAGAGAATAGAAGATTTAAGGAACATGAAAGTTGTTTTCAAGTCATTGATACATGTTTTGCTTGACACCCTAGAGGACTAGGACTTGAGGTCTGGAGTTATAAGAAAAATAAAATAACTTTATCCAAATGTAAATTGGTCCTTCTGAATAAGCAGTATTTCTCTCACTGGGTGTGTCGAAGGAGAGGCTGAATTACTATTTTTCATTTATGTTATAGATTGAACTCATGCTTCAAGTATGAGTTGAACTAGATGACTTCTGAATCTCTTCCAATGTTTGGATTCCATGATTCCATGACCAAACACATTTTTTCAGTCATATATGAACTCAATTTAACACCGTTTTCACTATTTCTTAGGGTAATTCTTGGTTACTTGAAATTTTATAAAAATTTAATGCCCTAGTATTGCAAAAATCCACAAGAGAAAAAATAGCATTTTTCTTTTGTTTTAGATTGTAGGCAGTCAAGTTTCTTGTCTGTTTCCTTTACAAATCAGACCAATTTCTTTGAAATAACTTTTGCATAGTTGAATACTTACATGCTAATATCTATAGAATCATAGATATATTCCTAGGATACAGTTGCCTAATGGTTCTCCTAAAGCACACTACAATTGCTTGTCCATGCCTTTTTCCTTTTTTACATTTGTAAGCAAATGTTTGTAACATGAATCCAAGCAATTGTCTGAGATGCTCATGAATTGTAGGTCCATGGAATAAGTTTTACCTATTGATCTTGAAACCAAAATAACTAAATACTTGAACTCCTTGTTGGGAACCCACTTCTTTGGACCTACCCTGAGTTTTTGTTTTCCTTTTTAGTTAGCCTTCTCTTCATAGGAAAGATGAATTTGCCCTTACATCGGGATCATCTTATGCATTACAGAACCTATTTTAAAATTGGGGGAGGGGCAGCTAGGTGGCATAGGGGATAGAATACTAGCCTTGAAGTCAGGAATTTTTGAGTTCAAATCTGACCTCAGACATTTAACACTTCCCAGCTATGTGACCCTGGGCAAGTCATTTAACCCCAATTGCCTCAGAAAAATAATGGTTGCTGAAGGGGAGAAGGTGATTTATAATCAAGACTGGGTCCTCTATCTCTGTCCAGAAATTTGTTAGTGCCAAAGGCACTTATTGAAGCAAAAAGCTTGATTTTCTTTTTCCATTTTTCTCTTTTAAAATTAGCTTTAAGTTCTGGAGGCAAGGCAGGAGCCTATGAGAATTTTATGAAATGATTTAAGTCTGTTAACATTATGTAACCATGTATTTGAGGTGAGTATCCATCCCCAAGTCAGCCACCTGGATTCTAATGGATGACTATTTCTAAATAGCTTAAGAGTTTTGCTATATAGACTTGATACATTGAGTTGGCTAAGACTTTTTTTTAAAAGGGGGGCAGAAAAGGACGATGCTGATGTTTCCCAAATCACTCTCAACCTATCCTATATCAAATGGTCATAGGTTTGACTATGGTTAAACATGTCCAAAAGCACATTGATTATCTGTGGAAAACAAACATTTGCCTGGAAAGACATTGTAAGGAAGGTAGGGATTTGGGTTTTTTTATCCATCCCCAACTCAGAGATATAGGATATGTTCAAGGAAGACTATTACTTCTAGGGTTAGTGCTGCTAAGCTCTTTACAAAGTTGCTTTTTCACTTTTGGTGTCCACCTGACCCACTCACTTCTTGCCTGTGGCTCTAAGATGATGTAGCATATATAATGATAACACCTTGGTAAAGCGTTTCAGCAGGTGGGTTGAACCAGGGTGAAGGTAACCAAGGGGTTTCAAACTCTATATTAAACTTGTTGGGGGGGATTCTACCAATGTGAAGGACTTCCCCTGGTGGAATGAGCAGGGTAGAACAATTTGTTCCAGTGGCCACAAAGGCAGCTGAAGCAAGCACTGTGTTATTTGAGCTTGTAGACATCAAAGACATGAAGGTCCTCTGCTGCATTCCAACTCATCACCTGTCATCTCAATTCTTTCCTGCCACTGGAAAGTAATTACTCTGGATGCTCATACAAAAGATGACTGAATTTTTCCAGATTATATGGCAAGAAGATGTTATACCACAGGAATTCAAGGATGCCTTTATTGTCCATCTCTATAAAGGTAAAGGGAATAAGTTGTCCTGTGACAATCACAGAGGGGGAAGGGTCTCTCTCTCTCTCTGCTGGCAAAGTTCTTTCCAGAGTCCTCCTGAATAGAATGATCATACACCTGGAAAAAAATCATCTACCTGAGGACTAATATGGCTTCAGAAGGGGCCCACAAACAACTGATATGATGTTTACTGTCCAACAACTTCAGGAGAAATGCCAGGAGCAGAACACAGGTCTGGATACATTTGTAGATTTGACCAAAGCCTTTGATATTGTCAGTTATGAGGACATATAGAGAAATATGTTAAAATTGGTTGCCCAGAGAAGTCCATCCGTATAGTATGCCAGTTTCCTGATAGCATGCTTGCCTGAGTTTTGAACAATGTACAATGCTCTTGCACTTTCCCAATTACCCAAGACTGTGTGCTTGCTCCCATGTTTTTAGCCTAATGTTTTCAGCCATGTTGTCAAATGCCTTCATTGAGGACAAACATAGAATTAAAGTCAGCTACTGTACTGATGGTAAATTCCTCAACTTAAAAAGGCTACAAGCTAAAACTAAAGTGGAGGGAGTGTTGGTGCATGATATTTTATTTACAGATGATTTATGCACTCAATGCAGTCTCTGAAACCAAGATGCAGTAATAAAGTATGGCTCAATTCTCTCTGCTTGTGCTAATTTTGGCCTAACACCAACAAGAAAAGAGAGGTACTTCCATCAGCCAGCACCATACCATCCATATATGTGGAATCGTTAATTACGGCAAATGGTGAAGCTTTGAATACTTTGGATAAGTGCACTTATCTTGGCAGTATACCTTCCAGAGATATCCATATTGATGATGAGTTAGCTCAGTATTGTGGGAGGCTCTGAGGGAAAGTGTGGGAGAGGAGAAGTATTAAACTGATTACCAAATTGAAGTTCTACAGACCCATTGTGCTAACCTCATTGTTACATGTCTGTGAATCCTGAACAGTATACTAGTACCATGCCAGGAAACTAAATCATTTCCATTTGAATTGTCTTAGGAAGATTCTGAAGATTACCTGGCAGAATAAGATACCAGATACTGAAGCTCTTTCTCAAATGAAACTGTCAAGTATTCCAGCTCTACTACAGAGAGTGTTACTCCAATAGGGTGGCTATAAATGTTGTTCAAATGACAAATGTACTTTTGTCTACAAGACTGTTTTATGGAAAATTCATACAAGCTAGACATTCATATGGTGGTCAGAAGATAAAAGTACCCTCTCAAGATCTCTCTGAAAAATTTAGGAATCGATTACGTGACATGAGAGACCCTGACACAGAACTGTCCAACATGACATATTCATATCAAAGAAGATGCTCTATGAGCAAAGCAGAACTGTAATGGTTCAAAAGAAATATGAATGCACAAAGTTAGAGACACCAAATATTTGTGCCCAATCTATGGTCGAGTCTTCCAAATAAGTATTGGTCTGATCAGCTACAGATGGATACAGTGTACCTTGACTCATTTTGTTCCTCTTCAAGAACAAAGGACAACAAGCAACTGACCAGCACTTGATACTGATGACTGCTCCCTCCTCTGACATCTCTCCTCCCTGGGTTTGTAAAACCCTGTCCTATCTTGGATTTCTTCCTGCATGTTGAACAATCTTTCTCAGTCTGCTCTGCAAGATTATTCTCTTTTTTAGGATTAACCACATCCTGCCTTCTACATATAAGTGAGCTATAGGACTTGATCCTAGATTCTCTCTTAATAATAGCTAAGATTTAAGTAGCACTTTCTATGTGGAAGTATGGAGCTAAGTGCTTTATAATTATTTTCTTTATTTGGTCTTCACAACAACCCTGGGGAATAAGTGACTATTATTATCTCTATTTTTATTTTTTAATTTTTTTTTTTTTGCTGAGGCAATTGGGGGTAAGTGATTTGCCCAGGGTCACACAGTTAGGAAATGTTAAATGTCTGAGGCCATATTTGAATTCAAGTCCTCCTGACTTCAGGGCTGGTGCTCTATCCACTGTGTCACCTAGCTGCCCTACTATCTCCATTTTAAAGTTGAAGAAATGAGACAAGCAAAAGTTAAGTACCTTACCTAGGAATACACAAGTAGTAAGTATATGAGTCTAGATTTGAACTCAGGAAGTTGAGTTTTCCTCACTCCTGGCCAGAACTCTGTACACTATAGCACCACTTAGCTGCCCTTACTAAGCTTAATGTATCTTCATTTCTTTTTAAACTTGCTTTAACAGAAGATTGTCTTCTATTCTTTATAGGTTGAAATGTTTGTTTATAGCAATGATTTTTAAGTTTTGAATAAAAAAAGAAAAAGAATTTTTAATTTTCCTCTAATAGTTCAATTATTCAGGTTGTATTATAAATTTCTTGAATGTCTTTTCTGTTCTAGATTTTTAACTTTTTGAATTTTTCCTATGCTTAAAGAACACATAGAAAGGCAACCAGTTTGTTGCATTCTATCAGATTTATGCAGTTAGATAGCCCAGTAAATAAAGCGTCAGGCTTGAAGTTGGAAGATCTGAGTTCAAATCCAGACTCAGACACTTACAAGTTGTGTAACTCTGGGCTAGTCATTTAACCCCTATTTGCTTCAATTTCCACATCCACCAAATATTAATAATAATAGCACCTACCTTCTAGGGTAGTTGTGAGGATCAAATGAAACAATTGTAACATGCTTAGCATAGTTCCTGATACAGATTAAGCACTATGTAAATGTTAGTAACTATTATTATTGCTATCATCATCATCACAATATACATTTATATCAATGATGTATATATATATGTGTGTGTGTGTGTGTGTATTTATAGGTATAATTATGTACATATGTGCAGGTATATAAATATATAACTATATAATCATATACATAATCACACACATACATATAACATATATAACATAAATTTATTTGTATTTATAATTATACCTATAAATATATATATTGAAGAATATATTACATATGTAACTATGTATACTTATATAACACACATATAGTTTTATACATATGTAACTATGAACATGTGACCAGACATATATATGTGTATATATAAATGTACATTTTCAAAATCATGTTTTAAATTTATTTTAAATCTATTCCCTCATGGGACTTTTAAAGGTTATTTAACAATTGCAGATTCTATCACAGGAGAGTATTAAGTGTTAAACAGTGTGTTGTGAGACTGGCCAGGCTCTGGAAATGACGTTTGTTAGCTTTTGCTCCCTCTGCTGGTTCCATAGACAGTAATCAGGCCAAAACAGAAATGCAGAATGTTAGAGATGGAAGAAATCTAAAAGATACAGCTCCATCATTTTATATATTATTATAACAAAGAAAGGTTAGGATTTCAAGTGCTGAAGATCTCACAATGAGTTATGGACTTAGAAGTCAGGACTAGAAGCCTCCTAATTTCAGGCTCAATGCTCTTTCCACAACATTCTAATTATATGATAGTTACATCCATTCAGATAAAACAGTGGAAATTTAAAAGATTATTAAAATATTTAAATTTGGATGGAATTTTGCTCAAGAGATAAAAACTCTCCATGCAACCTGAATTCCAGGCTTATTTTACTTTAATCTACTTTTCTATACTTAATATAAGTGACCATGTGAAAATACAACCTAAAACATAAACAAATATTCTCTGAATATAGTTGGCCACATAAAAATGTAACCTAAAATTCTCATAAGCAAATATTCTCTTACTCTCATTCCTGGCAGCAGACTTTGCTTTCTTCAGCCAAAACAAAAATCTAGCCCAATCAGGCAGAGTGGGGGAGGGGAAAATTCTTTTTCCACATGTTCTCTCAAAAGAGAATTGGGAGCCAAAAGCAACATGCTGACAGTAGAAATACAATTATGGCAAGGGCAGAACGCTGAATGGGAAAATCCAAACAGGTTACTATTACTGGTCTCAAGAGCCTGCAAAGCTATTGTTTGGAGTGAGCACAAATCCTGATTGCATGTGGGATAGGCAAAATAGAAAGTAATTAAATATACTCATTAGTGTCCATCCCCACATGAAGATATACACTAAACTATGTGACTAAGCTGGGGGAGACTGTTGTGATGTGAATCATGTTCTCCATTCCCAGCAATTGGCACAATTGCAAAATATAACACAAGACAGCTTGAGTTCTAAAATGACTGTGTCACTTGCCTGTCCATTTTACTGAGCTCTCTGTCATGGATTACATTCTTGCAGAGCAGAAAAATGAATCAAAGTCCTGCTAATAACCCTCAACAAGTCTTGGTACCCCAGTCAAACCTTTAATATTATCAGTTGTGAACTCTTCATTGGCAGTGAGAATTTCTTCATCAGGAGTTCCATAGAACAATATAATCACAGATCCAGTTATTATTGTTGCTGTTCAGTCATTTTGATCACACCTGACTCTTCATGCCCTCAAAAGGGCAGAGACACAGGAGTGGTTAGCCATTTCCTCCTCAAGTTCATTTTACAGAATTGAGACAGACAGGATTAAACAATTTGCCCAGAGTCACATAGTTAAGTGTCCGAGACTATATTTGAACTCAGGAAGATGAGTTTTTCAGGCTCCAGACCCAGAGTTTTATCCACTGCACAGATAGAGGAAAAGGATGCTTCCTGTTAGCTGAGACTACATTTAGAAGAGAGAAGGATTTAGTCTAATTTAGTCTATATTAGCTAGTCTATCAAGCAGGGGATAGAAGAAAACAGCTAAGTCATATGCCAGAGATGAACTCTGATATATGTGGTAATGATCTTGCAGAGGAGAAAAATGAATCAAAGTCCTGCCAATAACCCTCAACAAGTCTTGGTACCCCAGTCAAACCTTTAATATTATCAGTTGTGAACTCTTCATTGGCAGTGAGAATTTCTTCATCAGGAGTTCCATAGATCAATAGAATCACAGATCCAGTTTAAAACAAAATCCTATATGCTTCCCAGACCCCAGAATATCTCAGACAGAGCTGTTGGAACTCAGAAATTCATAAGTTCACAAAATTTTAGAGCTGGAAGAAATATCTTAGCGGTCATATAGTCCAAGGGGCTGCTGAGTGGTGTAGTGGAATCAGAGGATTTTCTTCATTAATTCATCTTCATTAGTTCAAATCTAACTTCAGACACTTACTAGCTATATATAATCCTGAGTAAGTCATTTAACTCTGTTTGCCTCAATTTCCTCATCTGTAAAAGGAATGGGAGAAGAAAATGGCAAATTACTCCAGTATCTTTGCCAAGAAAACCCTACAATGGGATCACAAAGAGTCAAAAATGACTGAACCACCACAACAAATATTGTTCAACTCACTTCTTTTACATTTAGATAAGGAAACTAACATCCAGAATTGGTGAAAGGGCTTACTGAACATAACACTATTAGTGACAGTCAGGATTGAATAGGATTTCTGACTACTAATGGACATTACATCAGAAAAAGCACTGACTGAACTCAAAGGATGCAAATCACAATGAAATGAAACAAGTAAGTCTTGTTTCTGATGTTTACCAGCTATGTGATCTTAAACAAGTGAACTAACTTCTCTGGGCCCCATTTTTTTCATCTGCAAAATGAAGACGAGGAAGAGGTCTCAAAGATCCTTTCCAATTCTTGATCTATAATTCATAGAGATATTATTAAGTTAGAGGTTATTTAGCACTGCTTTGCCATTGTACATTTGTGAAGAGAGTTAATCTACATGTGATATTTTCCAAACAATGATTGCAAATATATGGGAGCAAGGAGTCAAATAAAACACCAAGAAACTCAAAATGACGGTGCTGCAGTATTGAGAAGCTTCTTTCAATTCTTCTCTGTTTCTTCTGTGTGCTTAATAGATGTTGACCCTCTAGAAAAAGCAAAGAGAAATTCATAATATCTTTCTTTTGTTGGTGTCTGTGTATTTGCTTTGTGCTACTCAAAATAAGAAAACCAGAATTCATTCAAAAGGGATCTAAGTAATAAGAACAGCTCACAGATTCAGGCTAGATCTAGCTATCTAAGGAGAGCTATGTGATACATGGTACAGTGACTAGAAACCTGGACCTGGAATCAGAAAAACTCATTTTCCTAAATTCAAAGCTGGCTCAGTGGCATTAGCTGTGTGATCCTGAGCAAGTCACTTAACTTTCTTCAGTTTTCTCGTCTATAAAATGAATGAATTAGAGAAGGAAATAGCAAACTACTTCAGTATCTCTGCCAAGAAAATATCAAAAGAGATCATGAAAAGTCAAACATAATTGAAATAACTGAACAACAAAAGCTCTCTGAGCTTCAGCTACTAATCTTGATTCCTTACTTTGATTCCTAGGTATCCTGTAATACCTAGTGGAGGTAGCTGGATATGAAATTGAAGACAGAGTGAAGGAAATATTTGAGAGGTAGAAAAGTCAATGAGGCAACATATACCATAAGAGAACTGAAAAAATGTGTAGTAGACCAGCAATATAAGTTGTGTGTCCCAAGTGATCTGTTGATTTAAAAAGTTATTCTCCAGCTATAGTTTTTGTTGCTTCCAGTTCCATAGTTATAAGTATGTTTAGTGTTGTTGGGCACCAACTCCAACAATACCAATCTCTTATAATCTTAGTTTTCTAAGATCTTAAGAGAGAAAGAGAATTCTAACTTACAAAGAGTCATATTGCTAGTATGTATCAGAGGAAGAACTTAAATCCAGATCCTCTTCAATCCCAAGGCTTATTCTTTATCCATGACACCATGCTTTCCCTCAAGTTAATGCTAGGTTTATGAAAACTACATTTTACATGGAGCCTGATGCTTGCCTAAAATTAGTTCTAAGTATATGCTTATGTGGAGCATAAATCAGGTATGTCTGCTCAGCCAGAAATACCCAATGTTCTATGTATTCCAAAGATCTAATATACTAGATATAGATTATATTATAAATATTTAATAAATATAATTGACTGACCAAGTGACTGCCAAGTCTGAGATCTCTTTTGTAATGTTCTCTCTGAAATGTAATGTTCTCCTGTTGAGGTTTTCTTGGGGTCTCTGGAGGCAGCCTTCATTTCAGCTCAGTAATCACCTACAAGTACAACCAGATGTTAAAGTCCAAATCCTTTTTTATCTCTTTTTCCTTTCCTGGGGCCTGGTTAGCTTCCTTATAGTCCAGATCCTTTATTATCTCCTTCCTAGAGCTGGGCAGCTTTCTGGAGAGCCTTTCAGTCTGGCCTTGGTCTTAGTGGGGGAAGTGCAGGAGTCCAGGCCAGCCACCAGGAAGATAGAAGATTGAATTGAATTTCTCCCCTTGGTTCTGAAAGCTTAAACTCCTGCCGCCAGTCCTTTGCCTTCTCTCCAAATGTCTCTGAATCTCCCTGGCTGATGTTTCTAGCTTATGTATTGCCCACTGAGTACAAACCAATCATTATATCACTAGGAAACCATTATTTGTTGTAGGATTAAATCAATGCTAAACTAGATTTAACCATTGTCTCCTCAATTCCACTTAGTACCTTGTTTCAAGTTCTGACCCATAACATCTCCTTGTAGGATTAAATCAATCATGCTGAACCATGCTAAATTAAATAATTATTGTCTCTATCAATGTCTTAGTACTTTGTAAGAATCCTTTATTTCAAGTTTAGAATTCTGACCCATAACACTCTTTCCCTTTTGCCTTTTCTTTGCTGAGGAAAAATATTGATTACGTTTCCCTACTTTTGTTATCCAGCTTCTAAAGTGGGTATATAGAAAGTGTTCCTTAAATATAGGATGATAGGATCTAAAGACATAAAATAATTTAAAATGATGTCATTTAGTTCCCTCATTTTTATAGATGAGGCCCTTAGAAATTAAATGACTCACCCAACATCATATATGCAAAGTTAAGAAACCAGGTGTAAAGAGCTAAAACTGAGTTGATGCACTGAGATCAGACAACCGAGCACTTAAGGCTAATTACCGATTGGACAATACTCTATTAGAATATGCTCGGAAAATGGCCCTTCCCACTATTCTGCGCTGGCCCAATCATTTGGTGTATACAGAGAATTGTGGGAAGGATTAGGGAGTAGAGTAAGACTAGCCAGAGTCACTTTTTGGCGGTAGACAAAGAGGCGAGGTTGTAGAGATCCTGCATCCATCCAATTCACTCCACCCCTAAAGACCAAAAATAAAGACCAAAGATTTTTACTTATCTTGATGCCAGCTGATTTTAAGGTATCCAGAGTGCTAATTCTTCATAACCAGACTCTGTTAAAGAGACTATATAAAAATAAATAAGTAAATAAGCAAGAATATTCTTACAGGAATTAAATGACAAAGACACATAAAGATACAAGCTCAAAGTCATCACAATTGAAAAGAAAAGAAATCATATGCAGCATAGGAATCTACTCTTGGAACTTGTTAGTTCTTTTTATCTATGTTCTTTAAAATTCCAAATCTAAAAGTTGTCACTATACAAGAAACCTACCAAAAAATAGGCAAAACACAAATTTCACATTGAACCAGTTTATTCATATGGGTTTTCTCTTTTGTTTATTTGTTTTGCCCATTTTAAGTAGATTTTGTTCCCAGGACAAAAATTGTATTTCCACTTGTTTATGGTACTGATAAAGTGCAATGTTGCTCACTTCTTACTCTGCATACATTGGAGTATTCAGAATGCTCAAATTTATATAATAGCTAAGATACTTTTAAACTGCTACAATTTGGCAGCAAATTTGAGTCTTTCAATTTTTAGAAAATTATATATAATGATCTTTCTTATGGTGCATTGAATCAACCCTCTTCAATGGTGGTTCTAAAAAAAGCACCTCCAGATACGATTGTTCCACCCCTTGGAAACTCACCACGCATGCTTTCTGGCATGCCCTCTGCACTCTGGTATGGCTTAGTAATACTGAGGTTGCAGACCTTCTCCAAATCTTTCTGCTGATGCTCACATTATTCCTTCTTAGAAGTCTACATCTTATCCAATCAGTTAATAATTTCCTTACATTTGTCAATTTTGTCTTGGAGTTTCTCATCCTGGGTAGCCTTTATATTGAAAGCACAAGATTAAAGAGAAGTCTTGGAAGACATCATATCTCTGTGCTTCTCATCTTCAGCCTTGTATTTCTCAGTCTCCTGGACCATACACTCAATGTCTTTGCTCATATGACTTTTGTCATTGGTGATGGCAATCTTCTTGCCTTTGTTAATAATCACAGCAAAAATAATGAGACTGCCATTTGCATCAATGTCAAAAGTTACTTCAATCTGAGGAATGTCCCCTGGGACAGGGAGTATTCCCATGAACTCAAATTTGCCAACTGTCTTGCTATCCATTCTCAGTGCTCTTTCATCTTCAAAAACCTGAATAAGCATAGTTGTCCTAGTAAGGGGTAAAGATCTGCATTTGCTTGGTGGAGATAGTGGTATTGCTTTTGATCAGAACTGTCATAATTCCACCAGCAGTTTCAGTTCCAAAGGAAAAAGGAATGATATCCAATAGCAACAAGTCTTGCACATTCTCAGATCTATCTCAAAACAATATGAAAACCTAGACAATGCACCATAGGCAACCACTTCACCACAACTATTAAACTTCTTGTCAATGAAGAAGTCCTGTAGAAGCTTGTAGAGTGGGAGACTTGAGTGGAATCACCTACCAAGACAACATCATAAATCTATGATTCATCTAGTTTGATGTCCATGAGATCCAGGGTTACAACAAAGGTTTTCATTCAGATCTTCAGAATAGTCATGTGTAATAGAGATAAAGAAAGTGATAATTTCACAGGCAGTTTAAATCTCAATACTAACCTGGGTACTGGAAGAGAGGGTGTGTTTTTCATATTCACAAGTAGTGCATTTATGGCAGAGAATTCTCCTGTTCTTATTGATGTTCTTTTTATGCTTTTGCTTGAACTCAGCAATGAAATGGTTGGCCATGTAGTTATTAAAATCCCCCCCCACTAAAATGAGTGTCCCCAGTTTTGACTTAACTTCAAAGATACTATCTTCAATAGTAAGAATGGAGACATCAAAACTACCACCTCCAAAGACAAGGATCCACACATTTCTCTTGACACCAATTTTTTGGTCCAAATCATAAGCAATAGCAGCAGCAGTTGACTCAGTGATGATTCAGAGAACAGTAAGAATACTCCAGTGTCTTTGATCACATTGGGATTCACTGAGGTAGGCCAGTAATATGATAGCATTTATGACAGTCTTCCCAGGTAAGCTTCAGGAATTTCTTTCATCTTAGTCAAAACAATAGAATTACTTCTTCTAGATAGAAACTTTTAGTCTTCTCTTTGTACTCAGCTTGAACCTTAGGTCTGCTTCTGTCATTCATCACCACGAAAAGTCAATGCTTCATGTCTGACTGTAGAACTGATCTCTCAAACTCAACTGCAGGTCCCTTCAACACGATTGCTGAGGAATCAAGGACTATAGCTGTCTGTTGTAGAGCAAAAGGGGCTGCAACTACCTTGCTTTCTATTAAGTTTTGATGATTTTTTTAAAGGAAAGATTTTCTGCTTTTATATTTTTAAAAGACAACTTGTTAAATGATTTTAAACTGTCTTAGATTCTAAATAATGAAAATTCTATTACAAATATATTAATATTTAGTTCTAAAATTCTGTGCAAAGAATTAAGCCCTCCAGCTTTTACAGTTCCATTTCTTTCTAAATATAGGAAACTAAAACTGAAATTTATGTCAGTTTATTAATAGTATCACTTAAAACTATAACAGTTAATTAACTAATTAACAACTTAATTAACTCAGCACTTAATTTACTTACTTCAGTTCACTTAAATTCCCTAGATGTGATTTAATGAACTTTCAGTGTAATTCCTGACTAACCATGTAAATTGTGTGATGTATTTTTCTTCAATTTAGAAGATACATCATGAAATTAAATGATTTAAGATAGAACACTGAGCCCAGTAGTGAGTTTTCATTTTCTTTTCAACAACAACAACAACAAAAAAAAATCATTGAACTTCTGACTTTCAACTGTTTAGGCTTTTTACTACTTTTCTCCCTCTTCACAATAAGGAAGATATATGTCAGGGTATTTTTAATGCATTCTATTAACACCAAACAGCCATCAAAACAAAATTGTCCCACGTGCCAAATTACAAGAGTTTGGGTAATAGATGAAGAATTAATTAGTATTCTGTCCCCTTATCAGGATGGCTCCTAAAACAAGCAAGAATTTAAAAATACAGGCTAAGTCTTTTTAGAAAACTTTTTGGATTCCATAGATTAATTGTCTACTTAATTTCAAATCAGAAGCATTTCATTGTGTTAATTCCCAGGAAAACAAAAACAAAAATTCTAGCCCTCAAAGTGCTCACATTTTACTGGAAGATACATATTCATAAATAAGTTAAATTGATAGGATCTAAGATATATATATTCCAAAGAGACTTCAAATGTCATCTAATCCAAAAATCCTTATTTTTCAAATGAGGAAACTAAGGCCAAGTAAATTAAATAATTTGCCATGGTCACATAGGCACATGCCCTTATTCTTGCTAGAAAGAGAAAACAATAAAATATTGCTTAATATTATATCAATAAATAGAAATTAAACTACCCATTCTTCTTATCATTAACCTTTGTCAGAAAAAGATATTTATATATCTATCTATATATATATATATATAAAGATATTTATAGATATTTAGATATGTGATGTCTCAGATAAAATAATAATTTCAAATATACATTTAGTGAAGGAGTCAGGATTCAAACCCATATCTTCATATTCTCAATATAGTACAATTGATTCAGAAGAGCTACAAAGTAAACTTAAAGGAATTAAGGATTTATAGGAAGTGCTAAAAACTGCATAAATCAGAAAAAGCCACTTAACAGGAGACAAAACTTGAATTGAATTCAGAAAATAGCACAGGAGAGAATGTACTGCATTTCCAAGTACAGAGTTCATACCATGTAAAGTGATGAAGATAGGAGATACAATGTCCTGTGTTGGTAGGCAAGTAGATCAATATAACTAATTCATTTAGTGCAGAGATGGCAAATACATGACTCATTGCAACTACAACACTTCTAAATGCTGCTAGAACCACATTAAAAAGTAGTTGGGAAATGTTTAGCAAAATAAAACATACATAATACAATACAAAAATACAATAAAACATAAATAATGTTAACATGTGGTTTTCTAAGTCAATATTCAGAGATTGAAATATATAGTTTAGTGGCCATTATTTCTATTTGTACCTGATACCACTAGTTTAGTGTGTGAAAGGAAAAAGTCTGGAAAGGTAGCTGGAACTAAATTTAAAAAAAATTTTTTTAATGTATAACATCAGTGTTGATATGCTGTAGACAACTCACAACCATCATAAATCTTTCTTTTGTTTTGGAGGGCACTCATAATTTTGCTTCTTTCAAGAAGATTAACTCAGTTCTATATAGCATCACCAAATGATAGTATTAGTGTTAAAAAAGATGGGTTTTTTGGACAATGAACAACATGAGAACTTGAAAGGACTACATTATTTCCCAAATGGATTCCAACCCAACAGTTTCTTATTAGTTAATACTCAATTTTGATTCAATCCAATTTTACAAATTTTAGTAAGTACTTGCTATAAACATAGCACTCTGTTGGTTGCTGGATATATGAAGACAAAAGCAAAATAATACTTGTACTCAAGAAGCTTATACTCCAAAGGAGAAATTCACAGGAGGCCTAGGACAATAACAAGAAAGGTTTCTCAGATCTGGCAACAGATCCACCCCTTGAAATATTCTGAAAGAAAGAGATAAATATTAGGAGGGGTATTATTCCTATGAATGCATCAAGGAAGGAAAATCAAATTCAGATAATGTTGAACAGTCAAATTTGACTATATTCTAAAATTTGTAAAATAGAACAGCACAAAGTATCTGCAAAGGTAGATTGAAAGCAGATTGTGAAGGGCCTGATGACAAGCTTCAGTTTTATTTTAGAGTCAATAGGGAGGCACGAGAGATTTTTGTTCCTGGTAAGATATATGTTCTAGGATAATTATCTTGCCTCATAGGCTCAGTTTTGTCGATTTTTGGCACAAGATATATGTAAATTTAAGGACTAGAACTCAATGGGTCACTCATCCAACTAGTAAAAACAGTATAACCATTTTCTTTTAAAATATAGACATTTTATATTTTTCCAGGCATTATTTACCTTGATGCATAGGATCATAGATTTAAAGCTGAAAGGGACCTTAGAATCTAACTACTCTTTTTCAGATGAGGAACTAAGGTCCAAGAAGTAAACTGGCTTTTGCAAGTCAAAAAAATGGAAGAGGCAAAATTTGAATCCAGAGCCTTTGATTCTAAATTCTATTTAGCTTTGCTCTTGAAAAATTAAATCTCCCATCCCTTTGTCTTTCCTAATTAATTGCTGTAATCTTATTTCAGGTTTTCCATCTCAATATGGGTTTGCTTTGGTTGGTTTTTAGCCATTAGGATAATTTATATCTGTTTCTTATTAAATGATCTTATATATCCATTCAATAAGTCTATAGAGAGCTACCACCTAACTTACAAAGTGTTTGGGTACAAATTAACATCCATATGTGAAAATCCTTGGAAGAAAAGTTAAAAGTAAATACTTAAAAATTATTATCTATCCCAAAAGGAAAAAATAATTGAATGGTGCTGTACCCAATTATACAGAATGTTACTAAATAGCAATTTTGTAAGAATGTATATTTGGTAGAATGTATACTGGAAATTTTCCTTTTTTCTTTTCTAGAGAGGAAAAAAATTATGGTTTAATATTTTTATTAATAAAAGAAAACCATCTATTCTTCCTATGCCTATCTCTAAAACAAAATAAACAAACTTATTGTCTGGACATATGATATTTCATATAGTTAAAATAATCATCATAGTATAATATAATATGGAAACCTTGTAGGATGTGAACACCTAACTTTGTGCAAACAGCTCAAAAATAGATGCCAGAAAAAAACAAAACTACAGAACAAGAAGTATATACCTCCAAGCTATTGGGTTCTCTTCCATAGGATACTTCAAGATTCTATGATTTAATTAGTATGATGATGATGATAGCTAGCATTTATATACCATTTATATAACTATATTTTGTGCCAAGTCATCTCATTTAATCTTCTCAAAAACCTTGGGAAATAGGTATTATTATTATTATTCCAATTTTATAGATGAGAAAACTGAGATAAATGGAGGTTAATTGACTTTCCCAAGGTCACCCAGCTGAGGCCATATTTGAAGTCAGGTCTTCCTAACTGCAAGTCCCATGTTCTATTCACTGTACTACCTCACTAGATTATTCTCTTGGCTTATACTATATTCTTCAAGAATTGCTGCAGCACCAGAAATAATTCCTTACCATATGGCCAGTTTGGTGATAAACCTCTCTGATTTTAGCTCTAGGCTAGTCTTCTTGTGGCAGGTATCCAGTTAATAATAGGACTTACACTTGATAGCACTAATTAATGTTTGCATTCTGCTAGCATAGCCTTTGAGAACTCAGGGTCTCTTCTTCTACACCACAGAAAGGAAGAAGTAGATGGAAGTTCCACAAAAATAATGTTAGCAAAGTTAAGTTTAGCAAGATGATGTTTAAAAAGAAAAAAAAGCCTACTCAAATGGATCTAAGTTTCCAGCATTTTTTTGATGGATTGGGATTCTTGTCAATTGTGGATCCTCCTTCCAATAATGCCATTTATACCTACTGAATCTATGTGACTCTTTTTGCAAAAATGTTTATAAATAGCTGACTTTAAAAGGTAGAATACATACATGGAGACATTTAGGTAGCTCAATAGATAGAGCATTGAGCCTTTTTCAGTTCTACTCTAGGAAGATCTGACTTCTGCTCTAGGCTCAGACAATTATTAGCTGTGTTAAACTGAGAAAAATCACTTAAACCGGCTTGGCTGGATTTCTTCATTTTTAAGATGAACTGGAGAAAAAAATGGCAAACCAATCCAGTATCTTTGCCAAGAAAACTCCCCATGGGATCATGAAGAGTTGGACACAACAGAATGACAACAAGCACATAACATACATGAATGATAAAATGTTTAACAGAAGCTTTTGATTTCTTCCCACCAGTATAAGTCGTCTATAACGCGGTTTGGGGATACACAGATAATTTAGTTATGGGAATTCTGACTTGGGAATTGATAGTAGGGCTAAGGATTGACTCTGTGATCTCATTATGAGCTCCCAGTGAGGGGTTTCCCTTGCCAATATAGATGGGCATCTTCTTGGCAATCTTAGGGATATGCTTAGAGTACCAACAATTTAGGATTATTCAGCAGATATGTGTAAGAGGTGATATTTGAACCCAGGTCTGCCTCTGAGACCAGCTCACTATCCAGTAGCTTCACTACTAGTAGTAAAGTAGTAATACCAATAAAACCACTGTAATAAAGGTCAGTAAAAGAAACTAGATGACACATATTGGCTGTATATCCTTTAGAAAGTTCCAGTGCCTCCAGGAAACTCCTTAAAACTCTAAGTTAGCTGTTGTCATTGGTAAAAGGATTTTCCTCATTTAAAGTTCCCTGTACCAATGAAATCACAGGTCCAAACTAAAAAGATGACCAATAATTATCTCATTAATATGTGATGAATTAGATAATAATGAAAAAAATGTACATTAAATGAAAGTTTTAAATGCTTTGAGAAATTGTAACCATTTTCAATTCTCTTGAATCAGCAATGAAAAAAAAAGTAAATTAAATGTTTTAAATAGTGATTATTTAATACAGTGTCCTGTTCCCAATCCTCACTCCACTCCCCCACAACTTTAAAACTTCTAGTCTAAATAATGGTGACCCTATTAATCAAAGAAATGCAAATTAAGACAACTCTGAGATACCACTACACACCTCTCAGATTGGCTAGAGTGACAGGGAAAGATAAGATGGAACATTGGAAGGGATATGGGAAAACTGGGATACTAATACATTGTTGTTGGAGTTGTAAATGGATCCAGCCATTCTGGAGAGTAAATTGGAACTATGTTCAAA